>NC_141474.1:17691761-17799261 GCF_009769465.1 Tauraco erythrolophus
CTACGTTGGACAAAATCAATCTGCCATTTGTTGGCTCGGAAGGAAATCACTTGCACAGTTTGACGAATTGCTTGCAATACCCTTCAGCAATTTTCAATCGCATCACTGTGCCCCTTCCTCGCAGCCCTCCTCCTCTCTGCTCCTCGGGTTCGGCTTTTTTTCTTTCTTTTTTTTTTTTTTTTTTTACCCTTTCGCTTGGACTTCAGGTAATCTGAAATGGCACTGACCCTTCTCATCCTTCCGATTACCTTTCTGAAGCATGAACTTGGTATAAAATCACACATCAGAAAATTCACTATAATTATTTTGCAATGCCATCAGCACAGATCCATCAAGAAGGAAACCCAGTAGTGGAATGCTCCTCGCAGCCACATGAGCGGCCAGTCCGTCCCGCCTGAGTGACAGCTTTGGTAATTAAGTGATTGTAGAGACCTCCCCAACTGTTCTAACAACCTTGTCAGGGCCTGTCTGCGGACCAGAACAAGCTGAAATCAATGTGCTTTCTGCTCCCTGAGCATTTCTGATCATGTCCTCAGCCTGCATCGTGGGGAAACATTTGACAAAAGAAAAACAGTAGCACTAAACGTTGAGATTAATTTTTTGGAGCAGAAAGTTAACTTTCTTCGCCTTTTTTTTTTTCTCCTTTATTTTTTTGATTTTTTTTTTTTTTTTTTTTACCCTTAAGGAGAGAAAGGCGGAGGACAGCGGAGGGCTGCCGCCCAGGCGCGTCGAGGCTGGCCGGAGACTAGCAGGCCGTGGCTGCGCTTGCTCCGCGCCTGCTTCCGCGCTGCCCCACGCCGTTTTGTTCCCGCTGGGAAACGTTCTGTAGCGTATCTCGCAACGGCCTCAATTATTCCGAGGTACAATATATTTTCGCCTGGATTAGACGGCGAGCCTGTTGGCACAGTGTAAATGTCAAGCAGCAGCTTTTAATAAAGGGATGTTCAGACTGTTGAATTTCACAGTACAACGGCTTCGGCCCCTCCTGGCGCCCCCCTCCCCCGAGCTGTGAGGCTGTCACTGAGCCAACATGACTCTGCTCCGAAATCTGGTGGGGAGAAACCCATCCCGGGCCGGGATGCTGCGCCCTGCCAGCCCTCAGCTGCTTTGCAGAGAGACTCCCCCGAAGCCTCGGACCCCGCTCCCCGGGGTCCCTGCCCTGCTCCACCCCAGGGGCAGGGGCTGTCCGTCGGGGGGTCAAGGCAGCAGCTGCAGCACCGCACCAGCCCTTCCCCGGGGCCGGAGCTCGGGGCCGGTCCGTGGTGCCTCGGACGGGGCCACCCCGCGGGCAGGGACCGGCTAGCGAGCCCGCAGCCGCCGGCCCGGCACATGATACCGCGTCCCAGCCGCTCGCTGCCCCCAGCCTCCATCGGGCCATTGATTAGCGTTCAAAGTGCTGCTCTAATTAGCTGCCTGCTAATTAACAAGCGAGGCCCCGTTCGACTCCTGAGTGGCACCTTCGCTCATCGCTTTGATTCGGCTATTGCTGATTTATTTGGGAGGGGCATGCAATGAGAAGGGGGGGTCACCCAGCCAGGGATGCAGGCAACGGGGCTGCAGCTGTCCCGCATCCGCCTCCAACAAGTGCAAGGGGAGTTCGGCTGCCTTCCGCGCCCGCGTAAGGGGCCAGCAGGAGGTGGAAGGCCCTTGTGTGCGATGTTCCCGCGTAGGACTGATACGGCTTCTGGGAATCCGAACCTGCCTGCGGTGCCCGCCGGAGGAGCAGGAAAGGCCGAGGCTCCCGGCGCTCGAGGCTGCTGTCGGGCCTGGCGGGAGCGGAGCGCCTGCTCCAGGCGGGCTTCGCTGCCGCTTCCCCCGGAATATTTCTGCACAATCGAGTCGAGGAGGGAAATGAAAGTATTCACTCTTCAGGAACATGACTTTAGCCCTAATTCCCGATTCCGGGACGGGGAAGTGTATTGTGAGTTAAAGGATTATGTTAGTGTAACGTATTACCTCGGATCCCGCATTCCCCCAGGGATAATTAGGACATACTTTTGGTAAATTGCAAGCCAAGGCAGCAGGAGCAGGACAAATACGGCCGCCGCGGGCTGCTTCCCTGCTGCGGAAACCTGCCTGTGCGTTTGCAGGTTCCTTTGAAAAAAAAAAAAAATCTCTTTCTCCGGATGTTTCATTTTGCTCCTCAATTTCCCCCCTTTTTCTCTGTTCCATTTTCCTCTCTTTGTTCCTTCAAGAGCCCGATCTGTAGAGACCGCGCTGGCAGGAGGTCACCCCGCCGTGCCGCGAACCCCTCTCCTACCGGGGCGGCGTCGTCCGCGCTGCCTCCGGCCCCGGCCGCGCCGGGCGCCCGTCGGGGACAACGGGGGCGGCCGCCACCGCCGCCCAGCGGACACGGGCAGCCCTGCACCTCGCCGGCTCACCGCCTCGGCTCCCTCACCGGCCTCCGGGCGCAGCACCGGCGACTAAAGCCCCGGGGCAAAACGGTACGCCTGGATGCCCCCGGCCCTCTAAGACTGCCTGCCAGCGGGGCGCCGGGCGGCGATGCGAGTCGGCCGGGGCTGACGCGGAGGATGCTCGGTAGCAGCCGCCTGCCCACGGGCAGGGTTTCCTGCAGTCGAAAAACTTCTTAGGAAGAGCGTGAGCGGAGCCGGAACGTGCCCCGCCGCGGCGCGCAGCGAAGGCCGGTGTTCTTTGGACATGACACCCGTGACAGGTGAATCCCAGGGAAGGCCCGTCGATTTTTATCAGTGAGGATCTAGAAGTTCCTTGGCTGCCCCCCACGAGGAAAGGCCGGCCTCAAGCCGTCGGAAGCGGAGCCGAAGGCCGCGGCGCCCTCCGCATCGGCACGTCTCCTCTCGGGGCGCGGCTTCTCATCCCGCAGCGCTGCCCGGGGCTGCGGCGTGTCACGTCAGACTCAACCGGCCGCAACGAATTACGGACTTGCCGCAGCCCCCCGCGCCCCCCGTGCTCCCCATGCACTCTCCCGCGCCCCCTCCGTAGCTCTGAGCGGGACGGCTTCCCCACCGTGGTGGGAAATGGGATGAGGGCGCACCCGCGCAACATCTGCGCAGGGCCGAGTGGGAGACTCGCGGTACGGGGCAGGCAGGACGGGACCGGGGTAAGAAGAGACCCGCATGTCTCCTCACTCTCGTGCTCCTCGCCCCGGGCCGGCCGCGGGCTGCCATCACCGGGAGACCCGTTGCCTGCAGGACGGGGCTGCCAGCGGCCCCACATCGAAAACATCACCTAGTGCCGTCGCTGGACACCACCACTCGAAAAATCTCCCTTGAGTTCACCCTGCCCTAATCCTGCCCTGCGTCCCCATTGCTCTACCCTCTCCCTCCGCGTCCCCGAGATTTGGGGCCGCGGCTGCTGATTTTGGTGCTGATCGTACCCCGGGCTGCTGGAGGCCGGGAAGGTGAACTTCATGGAGGCCTGGAAATGGTAATTCGTACTAAAATATAGCTCAGAGAACTCTAAAACGTTCATTACCACCTTTATAATTACTCTGCTAATTAGGTTGACACGCCACTTCGTCAGGATTAATACGACGTCTTGTCACTGGCACTTCCCATTACTCTGACATTCAAACACGGAACCGTCCCGGGAACGTCGGATGATGCTCCCCAGGGATCCGACCCAGCGGCGGGGGAACCGGGGCCCGCCGAAGCGGCGGCGGCGGGGACGGGCGCGGGAGGCGGGGGGGGGGTGGGGCGCGCCGAGGCGCGCCCCCCCCCGCCTCCCGCGCCCGTCCCCGCCGCCGCAGCCGCTGATTGGCTGCCGCCCGCGCATGCGTCAGCCCCCGCTCGGCCTGCCGCCAATGGAGGCGGGCAGCGGCGGCGGCAAAAGCCCGGGTTGATAATAAACGGCGGGGGGGGACGCGGCGGCCGTGACGTCACGGGGGGAGTCGCCGCCGCCGAGAGGAGCTCGGTGGGCACGGGCGGGCGCGCCGCAGTGGCCGGTGTCCGCCCCGCTCCCGCGCCCGCAACTTCCCGAAACAAAGTTAGGGAGCGGCGAACCGGCCCGGCGGCGATGCGGTGCTCGGCGGGGGCCTCCGCGTTAGTGCCGCCGGTGCGCGGGTGGGGTAACCCGATTTCTGCCCCCCCCTCCCCCCCATCCTCCCCCCCATCCTCCTTCCCCTCCAGCCCCGGTGCGACCCCCGCGGCCCGCCCCCGGGATGCCGGCGCGGCGCTAGTGGTCCGCCATGGAGGGGCCCGAGCGGGTCCAGCTTCGGGATAGACACGATCTTGTCGGGCAGCAGCACTGGCAGCCCGGAGTCATGAACGGAGACTTTCGCCCCCACGGCGACGGCCGGCCGGCGGATTTTAGGAGCCAGGCCACGCCGTCCCCCTGCTCGGAGATCGACACGGTGGGAACGGCACCCTCGTCGCCCATCTCGGTGAGCATGGAGCACCCGAGCCGCACCTGGGGTGGCGGAGAGCCTCCGCCGCCGCCGCACCACCTCCACCTCGGCCCGCACCCGCCGCCGCCGCCGCCGAGTTTGCAGCCGTCGCCCCCTCAGCCGCCGCCGCCCCAGCTGGGCTCGGCCAGCTCCGGCCCCAGGACTTCCACTTCTTCTTTTTTAATTAAGGCATTTTTGGGAGACAGCAAACCTCTGGCGGCGTGGTGCACCTTACAGTACCAGCGTCCCGTCTCCCCATCACACCCCCAAGCAGGAGGGCAGCGCGGCCCCGGAGAGCTTCAGGCCCAAACTGGAGCAGGAGGACGGCAAAGCCAAGCTCGACAAGCGCGACGACACGCAGGGCGACATCAAATGCCACGGTGAGTAAGGCCCGGCCCGGCCCCGCACCGTCTCGGTCGCCGTTAAAACCTGGACCGCGACACTCGGCCGCCTCGGTGAAACGAAAATCGGGGGGAAATCTGTCGTAGGAGCGCTCCGCTCTGCCGGGGCTTCTCCGTGATCCTCGCTATCGCGGGTTTTAAGATCGGTGGGAAATGAAATCGCTTTTTTCCCCGCTCTGTCGGCCTTTCCTCCTCTTTTCAGTTTAACTTACCTTGTTTATAAAGGAAATAGCCAGAGCGATGGGATCGCGTGGAAAATCAGATGTATTTATTTTTAATGCAATGCGCGTAAATGATTCTCCGGCTTTCTAAGAACCGGCGGCTCAGCCGCACTTATTGCCTTCAGCTTTTTCATTTTTGCTCGTTCGATTTAAAATAAAAATAAGGAAAAAAAATCCCACTTCCCAACAGCCAACATCAAATAAACGAAAAAACTTTTAATTAAAAATAGAGAATAAAAAAAAACCCAATCGGCCCGCCATAGGCAGCAGAGGATCGGAGGGCTTTGTGCGTTTTGCAAAACACTCGGGTTTTCCCCGCGCCGGGATAGGAAGGTTTATTTCTCCGTCTTTTATTCTTTTCTTTTTTTTAATTGCGGGTTTCGTGTTGCTGGAGAAGCCCCCGCCGTGCGGGGCTCGTAAATAAAAAAGCGAGGTGTGTGTGGGGGAAAGGAAGGGGAAAGAAGGAAGGAAGGAAGGAAGGAAGGAAGGAAGGAATGAAAAGACTGAGCAAAGGCGAGGCAGAGTGAGGGGCTATTTTCCCCGCAGTGCCGGCGGGGCTGCCCTCTCCCGCAGGCAGCCCGCTTCAGCTGAGAGGCGACAGGACACATTTTTCTAATTTTGCCCCACTGAGATATTTTTGCCAGGCTGAAGAACGGCGAGACGTCCGGGTGTGCCGCTCGTTTTGCTCTTTTAGCATTAGCATAAGAGTGCCCGAACCAGATGTACAGTCTGGTCTGGCCATTTTTGTGTGCACCAACCTCCCCAGTGGGTCAATTAGGGAGATTATTGTTCTTCCTGCGGGGAAGATCAAGGAGCGCCACAAACCCGGGCCCGAGCGGAGCCGGATTGACATATCGATTTCCCGGCATTTCGGGCCGGGGGGAGAGGGCGAGGAAATAACGAAAGCCCCGTAGCTGGCAAGCGGAGAGTGGAAATCCCGCGGTCCCCTGGACGGCTCGCCGCCGCCCCCCGCTGTATTTGACCGTTCCCCCCATGCCCCGGAGGAGCCCCAGGGGAGGGGGCGGCGGGGGCCGGTAGCCGGTGGGGGCGGGGGCCGAGCTGGTGTCCCGCCGGTCCTCACCGCGCCTCGGCTCGCTCGCAGGGACAAAGGAGGAGGGCGACCGGGAGATCAGCAGCAGCCGGGACAGCCCGCCGGTGCGGGCCAAGAAGCCGCGAAAGGCGCGGACCGCCTTCTCCGACCACCAGCTCAACCAGCTGGAGCGCAGCTTCGAGCGGCAGAAGTACCTGAGCGTGCAGGACCGCATGGACCTGGCCGCCGCCCTCAACCTCACCGACACGCAGGTGAAAACCTGGTACCAGAACCGGAGGTAAGGCGGGCCCCGGCGGGGCGGCGGCCCAGTGGCTCCCCGAAGAGCCGGGGGGGTGGGAGGGCGCCGCGGTGCTCCTGCCTGTAGGAGCCCGGGGCGATGCGAGGAGCGCCCGGCGGCTGCCCCCGCGCCCTTCCCGGCGGCGGGCTGGGGGGTCTGGCTCCTGTCACCGCTGCCGTAATTTTCTGTCTCATTACATACGGTTGCAGCCACCCTAATTCTGTCGGAAATCATTAGTGTCATCGCGCTGCGATCTCACGGTGTGTCGTGGTTATTAATTTGGCCGGAGTCGCCGTGTGCATGTGTCGGGGGGTGCGACTGGGGCGGGGGAAGCCCTGCAGGGCTGGGGAGTCGCGCCGTGTGCGGGACCGCGGGGCTGGTGCGCCCCGCCGGGGCCTCGCCGGTGCCGGGGAGAGGGGCTCGCCTCCCGCGGATCTCCGCGGAACCGGGCCGGGTGCCCTGTCGCGACGCCCGCCCTGCAGCCGCCTCTTGTTCCCCCCGGCAGGACGAAGTGGAAGCGGCAGACGGCAGTGGGCCTGGAGCTGCTGGCCGAGGCCGGGAACTATTCGGCCCTGCAGAGAATGTTCCCCTCGCCCTATTTTCTACCACCCCAGCCTGCTGGGCAGCATGGACAGCACGACGGCGGCCGCGGCGGCCGCGGCCATGTACAGCAGCATGTACCGGACTCCCCCCGCGCCGCACCCCAGCTCCAGCGGCCGCTGGTGCCGCGGGTGCTGATCCACGGGCTGGGGCCCGGGGGACAGCCGGCCCTCAACCCCCTGGCCAATCCCATGCCCGGCACCCCACACCCCCGGTGAAGCGGCACCGCGGTCCCCGCAACGAGCCCTTCCCTCCCCGTCCCCAAACAAGCCCCAGCACCGCAAAGGAAGAAGCGAGGGGAAGCCGAGGGGCAGGAGCTTCTGCAGGCAGCCACCGGCCACCGAGGGAGGCGATCAGTCAGAGCAGGGACTCTTGAACCGTGAACCCAGAGCCAAGCCCGTAAGTGAAACGACCACACGCGGGGGAAAGGCGGGCAGAGCCGCGGGGCGACCCGCCGACCTCGGCTCCCGCGAGGCAGGACTTGGAGCTCAGAGAGAGAGAGGGACAGAGGGGGAGGAGGAGGAGAGGGAGAGGGAGCCCGAGCCCGAGCCCGCCGGAGAGACTAACGGCTGCGGAGGACGGAGGGAATGAGAGCGCCTCGACCCCCGCCCGGCAGAGAAGACCGGGGGAACGGAGAACTTTGCACTGATTTTTCTCATGACCTTTTTTTTTCTTATTGAAAAGTGGCATGCTCCCTAATGCGAACAGAATTGTACAGACCGAGTGCTGAGTGCTATATCATATTTATTATATGTCGTCCAAAAAAGGAAAAAAAAATCACTTCTATACGTTAGTTTAAACGAACGAACGTGCTTCTCCCCTCTCCCTTTTCATGTCTTTTTGGATTCAGTAAAATAAATGCTTAGATGACAAAATACAGATTTTTTTTTGCGACTGAAAAATTACAGGGAAGAAAACAGAACAACAAAAAAAAAGAAATAAACTTTATCTTTTTCTAAAAAACGTGGAAATTCAAGGTAGCTAATTTTCCCCGTGACGAGAATGCAAGGAGTTCGGAGTAGAAAAGGCAAATGCCACTTTTTCTTTTTAAATTTATAATTTTAGGCTCGTTGTTTCCTAACTGGCGCTATTTCTCTCGGTCTGTATTTTAAAGCAAAAACAAATCCCCGCGCAGCTGTCGTGCCCCTCGCCGTTATTTTAAGCACTTGGGCAGGGCGGCGGCGGGTTTCCCGGGAAGATATAGGGCAAAAGCTGCGGCGTGGCGGGCGGTCCGGGTCGGCTCCGGCCTCTGCCCCGGGGGACGGGTGCGGCGGGGTCGAGCCGAGCCTGGGGACGAGGCCCCGGCCCGGCAGCTGTCTCCGCACGGAGCTGGGACAGGCAGCGAGCGTCGGCGGTCGGGGTGAGTAATGAAGGGAAAGAGGCAGGGAGGGCAGCGGGGTCCCGGCGGACACGGAGCCCCCGATCTCTGCTGGCTTTTGATCTTGTCGCTGCCGCCCCTTTCCCTGGTAGGCGGCTTTCTTCCCGAGCGCCTCTCTTCCCTATGCCGGCCCGGGCCGCGCGGCAGCCGGGTCCCACAGGGACAGAGGGGGCCGGAGAGGGGGCGCGGGTCGGGGCTGGGGGCTGTGACCCTCCACCGGGCTCCGGGGATATCTCTGGCCCCAGCCTTGGAGGTGAACACCCCCTGCGAAATTAGGAAGTTAAACAGCAATTACCTATAAAACATTCATAAAGTCCAATATTATCTTCTCCTCTGAGGGTTTGGCTTTCTTTCTTCTTTTTTTTTTCTCTTTTTTTTTTTTTTCCTCGTTGATTCCATTTCTTTTGCGAGAGAAAAAAAAAAAAAAAACAAAAAAACAAACGACCGAATAAAGAAAAGAGAAGCCTCCGGGCACGTTTATTTGGGCTTTGCTAATTAGCGAGCGGCTTGCCGATTTCTCTGCTAATAAATTCGCGTTAAACCATATTGACCTCTGCCTTGATCTAACAAAAGGGGAGCGGGTCGGGAACGCCCACCTCGTTTTCTGCCCGTGTTGCAGCGGCCGCTGACTGTTCCCCTGCGCCTCCACCACGGCTCCCAATTCCCTCCGGCAGGAAGGACCGGGAGCGGGGCCCCGAGTGGCCAGGGCAGTCCCGCCCGCCCAGCCCCCACCTCGCCGCCGAGGTTTTCCCGGAAAACGCATCCTATCTGGGCTGGGATGAGGTAGGAAATTTGGGCTCGGTTAGGGCCCTTTCCAGAATCTGAACAACGAATCCTGGGGTGTTTTCTCCCAAAGGAGGCGACGCAGCTGGAAAAGCTGGTCCTAGCTTCGTTGTTCTCGATGACAAAACCGGGGCTCTTTTGCCTACACAACCAGGTGAAAAGTAGTGAGAATAAGGAAGGAAAGTTCCTGCAAAATAGATGAGTGTCCCGCAACCCCCCCGGGCAGGGAGCTTCAGGTTCGTTCGGAACCACGGCGAACAGGGACTTGGGAGGAGGAGAGGGGAGCGCGGCCGGGCTGGAGTCTACCGCTGCCGTGTCTAAAGCAGGGTCTGCCCAGGGAAGAGGAAGGCGACCTCCCCCGAAATGTATTTCCAGACCCAACTAGAAAGTGTGTGTGAGCGGGGAGGAGGTTTGGGGCAGGAATCGCTCTCTTTCACTCCCCATTTCCTCATGTGGGAGGTGGGGCTGGAAATATAAACTTTCCTTAATTTTTCCCGCTCCTCGTTTGCACCGGGAGCACAGGCTACCCCTGAGGCTGACCGGCCGAGTCGCCCTCGTAGGAAAGGGCTCCTCTGCTTGTTTAAAAAACCCTGCACAAGAGCACTCATTGCAGCGTGCTGCGGCAGGACAAAGAGTCGGGCGAAGGGCCGAGATCCGCGTGGTCGGCTCCCTGCCGCCTGGCCCAGCGCCGTTGGCGACAGTGCGTTTCCAGCCGCGCTGTTCGGGTTTTGTCTCCTTTCCTCCTCCGGACAGCTGCTTTCGCCGTGGCCGCCCCCGGACTTGGTGCCGAGCTGCTGAATTCCTATAGTCCCGGCTCCCCCTCCGCCCTCACCCGGGCTAGGAACTGGTCTTGGCCCTGGCAGGAGATGTGAACAAACCCACCAACCCATCTGTTGCTGGATGAACGAGCTCTCTTAGCCTTAAACGGCGGGAAGTACCGGCACCCGTCGGAAAAGACCTGGCTGCTGGTCCTCTAAGCGTGGAAGCAAACCGAGCCGTTGTGGAAGAGCAGTGGGAAGGCGGAGGGGATGCAGCAGCCCGCGGGGCAGCTGGGGGTGTTCGCTCTCTGCCGCGCCTGGCAACGTCCCGCGAGGAGCGGGGCGGCCCCGGCCCCTCCGGCCCCGGGGGACGCCCTCTCCGAGCCGGGCGGCTGCGGCCCCGCCCGCCCTCAGCACCACGGACAGCTCCGGCCGGCTCGGGCTGGCCCGGCCCGGCCCCCCCCGGCTCCGCGCACCCGCTGCGCCGGCACCGCCGCATCCTGTCTGCCTTCAGAACTTCGTGAACTCCTTCGCCGGCGCTTGTCGGCAGGCGGTGGTGAAGATGGAGGAGGCTTCGGCTGCCGAAGCGCCGCCTGGCTCGTCTCTCCTCCCCAACCGCCCAGAAGAAAGCCCCTGTCCTGGGCCAGGCCGGGCTGCCAGGGGCCCGGCCCTTCGGCCTGAGAGCACGGAGCGGGGGCTGTGTCCCGAGCGCCTTGTCCCGGTGTGAGAGGGTTGCTGCCGCTCCAGCCGGCGGGGCAGAAAGCGGGCCAAGGCTGCTCCGCTCCTGCCCGTGTCACTCCGGATTGACACCGGCGCGACCGCGTGGGACGCGGGAGCCTCTTTGGTCGCCCCGTCCCCGGTCCCCCTTTGGTTTGTTTCTGCTGGGTGCTGGCTGTGTGTTTTGCAGGCGAGCACGACTCGGGAGGTTCCTTCGGGGAACTCCGGCTACGCGCAGGCAGGTTTTGGCGACTCGCTGCAGCCTCCAGCTCCTGGCTGAGCCCTCCCGGCAGCGGAGCCTCGGGCAGGCTGCTCTGCTGCTCTTGACTGAAGGGCTCTCTTGCAGGAGGCAGCAGCAGAATCGTGTTTAATTACTCTTCCCGCCCGGGGGATTAGCTTGGCCATCATTAGAGAAGAAAGTGAGAAAGGGGGACTTCGCTGGACTGGGGCGCAGGGGGTGAGCATTGTCTGCGCCGCTCCGTGGGTGCCTGCCCTGGCGCCGGGGTGGCAGCTGGATGCTCCGGGACCTCAGTCCGCTCTCCTGCCCGGGCAAGCGAGTCCGGTTCAGCCGCTGCTGGGAACCATCGACCAGCAACGAGCGGAGTTCCCTGATGCCCAGTTACCGTGGTTGCGTTTACACCGGCTACCGCAGCCGTGTGTAACGCCGTATTAGCTCTCCGGCGCTGTCTGTCGCTCTTACAGCTTTTGCTGTTTCTTGTGCGAGTGGCTTTTAACCTTTGTTATTTTCTCCCTTTCCAGAGTTTATCTTCTTCCAAATTCACATGACGCTTCTGTGCGAATGCATGCTGCAAGTCGCCCTAAATCGTTATTGTAGCCCGCTCGAATAACTCTGTTCCAGCCCAGGGCGTGGAGTGGGTGCAGCCAGGCTGAGCTCACCTGTGGAAAGGGTAAACCCCGTCATAATGTTAGAAATATCACCAGCCCAGGGGTGACGGGAACGGGCGGCGAATAACCGTTCAGGTTGGAATTACACGGCTTTTTTTCCCCCTTCTTATTCTGTCCTGCTGCTAAGCCCACAGCTACCGCCGGTGACGCCACCGTTTTTTTTTTTTTCCCGGGTAGCCGCTTTAACGCGGAGCCCCGTTTGCGAGGAAAGGGAGGCACAGCAAACCGGACCTGCCGGGACTGCTCCGAAGCCCTCGTCCCGCAGGAAAAGCCGCCTGCCGGCCTGGGGCACGGCATCGAAACGAGGTCCTGCGGTGCCTGGCTGTGGGCAGCTGATGGGGCCTGTGACCCCCCGGGACCGAACGGGGCGGCCCCGAAGGCCCTGCTCTCCGAGGCTCCCCGTTTAGCGAAAAAGTCCCTGAATTCCGTTCTTCCCTCGGGCTGCTCCCGCCGTCGAAGGGGCCGTGGGGCAGCCGGGCCAGTGCCTGTCTCTGCGTGTTTCCAGCCGGAGAGCAGGTCCAGCGCAGCGCCCACCACATCAGAACTCTGTTTCCATATTCATATGCCCTATTTTTCACAAGCCGCTTCTATTAGTGGAAGCGCACAAGTGCCGGGTCCTCAAAATTAGCTGATTTCAAAGGAACCCGAGCGAGGCGCTTTGCCCCGCCAGCAATGGATGCGGGGCTCGCCGGGACCCCCGGGGCTCCACCGCCGCGCTCGCCCCGGCAGGGAGCCGCGCTCGGCCGGGGGCGCAGCCGCGGGACCCGTCGCGGCGGTTCCTGGTTTCCCCCTCTGCGCTGCCCCGGGCTGGGCCGTGCCCCGCGGGACTGGCGCTCCGGTGGCGGAGGCGGGAGGCAGCGCCCCTCCCCTCTCCTCCCTCCCGACCTGGGCACGCAAAAGTTGTCCGAGGCTGTCGTGTTCCCTTGTTTCTGGGAGCCCATGTAGGGCGCTTTAATTGCCACATTTTCAAACCGAGGTAATGGTGGGGATGTCTAGTAATTACCTTAATGAGGATAGCACCTTTCCTTCCCTCAACCTACTCATTATCACGCTTCTTGTTCAAATTCCAACTACAAAGAGCTATACTCGTAAAAAAAAAAAAAAAAAAAGGAGGGGTGGAGAGCTCTGAAATTTGTTGGCGGTCTCGTCCCCTTAAAACAAGCACCTTCCATGGATCTTCATCGTACGAAGAGCTGTACCCGGTTCCGGGAAAGGTTGGCTAGAAGTAAACTAAACATCTGGGGTACCCCTTAATTATTCTTGGTTGGCTTCTTTAGCTTGACCTGTAGGGATGAGAGGGTGTCAAAGTGATGAATTTAAGATGTTGGGCTGTGAAGACGTGCAGCTGCAAGACTGATGGATTTAGGAAGGGAATGGTAACAAGGTTAGCTGCATGTGAAGTGTGAATTGAGATTTTTGCAAAGAGACTGTGATTGCAGATGGGCATAATGTTGTACCCTTGCATGAAATCTTACTATTATTGTATAATGGTCAGACAGAGTGTGAAATGACTTATTACTTTACTTTTATTCTTTAATGAAGGTGGGTAGGGAAGAAGAACTACCAGGAAATCGATAGTGGTGGTGCACAGAAACTATGACAGATGCTGATACATTAAATATTTATTTAGCTTTTTTGTTCCCCCCAAATTTTCTGCTATGTCACAATGCAAACAAAAATACAACCAGTGGATCTAGATAGTGAAGAAGATGAGCAGAATGAGAGCGATATTTTCTTTGCCATCCTCACTTTCTGCAGTATACGTGAAGCGGATGTTTCTGTGTGGCAGTACAGCGTGTACGTCTGCTATGTAACCTATCAGACAAACATCTAGATCCAGACGTTGCGCACCCTGTTTCTAGATAGGTTTTCAGCTGTTCAGTGTGTATCTCTCTTCTAGATCTTGATGCAGGTGTGCAGTGATTTGTACACTGTTATGACACCATGTAAATTCAAGCGGCCTTTTCTCCAGCTTGCCATGCATGTGAAAATACCTCCCGCTTCCTTCCATATCAAGCACAGGTGTCTGCATGGGCAGTATCATCCTAAAAACATGCAGGACAACATCTGCCTCTGACTCTTTTGCACATCAGCTTTTGGGTACGTCTGGATGTCTAGGGTGGGTGGGCAGCTTAACCGACATCTTGTTGCTTGTTTCACACGCAGTCAGGGTAAAACACCGATTACCAGAATTCCAGATTCAGTTGTGCAGCTGCTCTGGTCTTTATGAATATGTAGTGAGGAAAAGGAACTGGAGCTGCTCCCTCAGGATGCCATCCTAAAAAAGAGGACTCCCCAGGTGACTAACCTCAGAATGCCACAGCTGAGAACAGTTTGACAAATCCTGGACTTAGTGATTTGTCTCTCTCCCTCAGCCAAGCAGCTTCATCTCTCTGTTTGAATACACACAGAAGCGCAGCTTCTCATACACCTTCCCTTCCAGAAGGATACAGCACGCGGCTCAGAGAGCTTCTGAGATGACACCTCTCCTGCACTGCCCTCCCAGACTTGTTCCCAGAGCCAGCACAACGCTTTGCTGAGAGCCTGTCTGTGAGGGTTTGCCTGGGGTTTTCTGTGGATTCTGGCACACTATTTCGTTTTAGTCTGAGGTCAGGAAGAACAAGCAATGGGAAGCAAGCTGGGGAATGATGCCTACCTGTCTGTATTAGTGTACGGTGGTAATAATGATGGCAGGATTGTGTGAAACAGAGAACACATCTGAGGCCTCATCTTTGTCCTCACGATAGTCTTTCAGATTTGTCTTGGATATTCCAGCCTTGATGTCTGAACAAGTACAGTGTTCTGGGCTTGAATCCCGTTTCCATTGAGTAACACCCTGTCATAGGGATCGCTCTCTCCTCTGGAGATGACAAGGCCTCTGTGATACACATGGATTTGTTTAAAGCAGAATACTGACCTGATCCAACACTGCCCATGTGAGTGGCAAAAATGCACTGAGAGGCATAGGAGGTCCCTCATGGCACAAAAGGGCATGGAGTAGCTCCCTGGTAGATTTATAGACTGATAGACTAGCAGGAATACTGGGGCTTTAAATACTTTTGTTTCTTTGTGTGAAGGTGAAACAACAAAAAAAAAATCCTGCAAGTTTTCAGGGCTGCCCCATGAAAGTGATGTTTCAGAGCTTGAGTGCATAGAAAGACGGGATGCCACAGCAGACACTCTGCTACCCTAGCGCTGCGAACAAAGCGGGGCAGCTTCCCTCCAACTGGTGCTCTAAAGCAGGACAGAGCAATCGGAAAATGAAGGCTGTCAAAAGCCTATTTTGGGCATTTGCCACTAATAATTTGGCTGGATCCTGTGGATTGAAGTACTATCACTGATGAAACAATGTCAGTCTTTTGCTTTAGAAGCTGTGAAATAAGGTTGGATTAAGGTTTCACCAAAAGCATGGAGGGAATCTACTGGAAAAAAGTGGCAAAGCACATGTCTGCAATGGAGCCCCAGTATAGGCACTGACAGCTTCAACCTGTATCACTTCACATAAGCTTAATAGATCAGCGAGGTTTTCTGCCTAAAACAGGGATGCAAGGTAATCATACTGGCAACTTTTTATTTGTTTCACTGCCTAGCAGCCTTTTATTTTTCTGCCTTTTCCTCTCCTTTCCTTCTCTCTTCACCTCACTGTTTTGCCAAGCACTCAGCAGCGTGCCCCTTTGCTGGTGGCTGGTGGTGGCCATGGGCAGCCTGCCTTACCCAGCCCCGGCGTGCTGCTGCGTGGCTTGAGCAATGCGGCACGAAGAGTGTGCAGCAAGCATGTGCCTCTTCCATGGAGACTAAGCTCATTATGGTACAGTATTCTAAAACATGCTTAACCTCTCCAGTCTTGGGTGTTGTATCCCAAATCTACTGCAGAGCATGGACACCCCAATTAGCACTTACAATGCACTGTTGACATTTCTCTGGGCCAGCCCAACAGGAATAATTAGATGTGATATCTAACACAAAGTCATTTTTTTTTCCCAGCAGAGGGTACACTGCAAAATGAAAGCAAAATCTACTGCAACAGCACTTGCCAGATTTGCTGTTACGTATAGCGTTACAGCCGCGGTGTAACTCAGCTGGCTTCCCCAGCCAGGCGCTGGCTGCGCCCTGCCTGATGGCTGTCCGAGTCTGACCCACCGAGAGTAGTGCTGGAGCTAAAGCTCTGGGATGGGCTGCGCAAGAAGCTGCCTTACGCTGCACAGACCTGGGAAAGCTGCTGCATAGCACTTGGTAGGAACCTTTCTGTTAGGAGATGCAGTGTGTGTGGAAAACACTTGCTCAGCGCAAGATCTTCTCATGTTTGAAATGTCGTTTGGTGACTGGCGAGGCTGGTCTCGCTGTAGCTTCAAGCCACAATCCTGCCCCATGCCAGCATGTGGGAAGCTAAGCAGGCTGGATGGAGGACTGGGCAAAGCGTTAGTGACTGAACACCATTCTCGGCAGTGGTTTGCAGAGTAGCAGTGGTAGGATTGAGTTATCAGAAACCCCATGCCAGCCAGCCAAAAGCCTATGGAAAAACATGTGTGACAGTAAACAGAAAAGAGCTCTCTGCTGCAATGCAGCAGGCTGCCCTCTGACACCACTAATTACAGCAACGCACTGAAAATGGAAGCGTACGTAGTGAGTATTCCTACTTAGGAGGTGCTGTTGCATTTGGCTTCGCTACTGTTTCTTGTCTACTTTCATGCATTGCAAACTGGAACTTGGAAAGATCTTGGCAGAGTGAAGAGGATATAAAAATGATAATTTTTCATGTAATAGAGATCACATAGAGATTTCCTTTGTAGTTCACAGCATTTCCATTCCAAGATGCTTGGAGAATTAAAGCATACAAATAGAGAAAATCTGCAAAGTGTTGTCAGGTATTATTTATGTATTATTATTTTTGTTGGAAAAGACATGTAAATATAAGGAATTAGAAAATGGAGCTACTAAAATAAATTATAATGGAACCCACAATAAATCTAACATGAGAATAAAAGTATAATGAGAAGACATTTTCTTCAGCATAAATACAAATCCTGTCTGCATGCTAAAGCCCTATAATTGGATACTTACTACAGGAATAAATCTTTAAATGTGTAAAAAAATCTTTCTGCTCTGTGATGAAATATAAATATCACCAGATTTATTAAAGAAAAAATTCTACTAAACGACTACTTCTCTTACATACTAATTTATGCTTACGCTACATCTGAAAGAACTCACCCTGACGTGAATATCAGCTAAATGAAGGAAGCTGTAAAAGGAAAAGGTTTAATGTGCATCACGAGAAGTTGCTTGTATCAGGCGTGGCAGGCTTCAATGAAGTTCTGTATTATAAAATAGAGGAAAGGTGATAGTCTCTTAAGAGACATAATACTTATCCCATGAGTGATATAATAGTTCATAATTCACCAGAGAACAAGGCTCAAGTGAGTCATATATATTTTATGGCACAATTGGGATTAATACCATACTTCCGAGAGACATGCATAACCTGTTCTATTTATATGGAAGGACGGTTTAAAATTCACCCTCTTCCCGCGCTCTCTTCTCCTATGCTTGGGCATCAACGTACAGGAGACAGACTTGAAAAAAATGAATGAGGACATCGGATGAAAACCAGAGAAGGTATGGTGGCACCGCTACAGCACTGCTGTGTGCCAGTTCCTCTTTATTGGCTGAACTCGGTGTTCTGGTGGGAACGCAGGAGATGCTGACTTCAGCCTCTGCTCACAGCCACCACGGTGGAATTAATTCGCCCCACATTCCTTCTGTGATGTCACTGTGTTGCCTCTGTCCTTAGCGGGATGGGTTTCTTGGGATGCGGTGGAGGGAAAGAGGGGCATCTCGGGTGGGAGCTCACCTTGCTCTTGCCTGTCAAAGTGTAACGCTTTGGGGTATCTGCTCCTTTTCTATACTCCACAAATGAGGTGTTTAAAGACGACAGGTGTGGTGTTAAAGTCTTGTCTTGGGCAAATCCCGTGTTTCACTCCGGTGAAAGCTTATTGTATTCTTTTTTGGATGATTTCCTGAAATGTGGCCTAGAGCAGACATTTAAAACATGAACTTGATCCCTTACTAAGGAAAAGTGTCCTCTGAAGAGTGGAGACAGCTTAATTTACCTCACCAGCAAAATCACCAGCAAAACCAAAAGCTGCTGAAAGTCTAGAGGTGGCATGTGGCAGTTTGGGGAATTTCTTTGTGTGGGCTGAGGGATGCTGGAGGAGGCCGAGGCGTCACTGGGGGACTGAGCTGCCTGCTTTAGTGCCCCTGGGAGCTCCTGGCATTTCTGACAAGATCCTCACTCGTGCTCTTCCCATGTCAAGGGCTGTTGCTGTGACCAGTGATCTCACCCATTGGCTGTTGAGAATAAACCAACCTGAGACAAGAGGTTTACAGGAAAACCAGTTTTGTCCTCCCAGTTAGTAAAGAAGTGCTTTTGGGCAGAGGGAGATAAGGTGACAGGACAGAGTGCCCGAGCGCTGGAAGACAGGCTGTTATTTGTGGTGGCTTTGCAGCGATGGGCAGGGAGGTTTGGCTGGGGAAGGGTTTGCTCTGGGCAGCCTCCAGTCGCTGAGAAGACCTGATCTCGCTGGGGAGACTGAGCAGGGTTGGCCAGGAGGGCGGTGCGGGCAGGCTGTGCTCTGCACACCAGTGGCAAATGAGCTGACACGGGGAATCCTGCCACCTCCTTAGAGAAAGCCGGGGCTCCTTATGCAGGGCTTCATGTTTGGTTTTGTCTAGGTCTGTGTCCTGTGCTTTAAGCTACTGGTTGCCTGCACTGACCAGTCTCCCATCACAGGATGGAGTGTGCAAGCGGGTGTCCGAAGCAGCGCAGGAGCTCGTGTTCCTCCAGGGCCAGCGGTGAGGCTGGGTCCAGGGTGGGGAAGGCTGGGAAGCAGCAGCAGCACCTCTGGACACAGGAGAGCTGGCTGAGGGCACCCTGCACCTCCTCCACTGCCTTCTCCTTGTTTTTTTTTTACCTTTCTTCATGTAAGAAAGGGCTCGAGATTGAGCCTGAGCTCTCCAGGACCGCGTGTGGTTTAATATTTTGTTCTGTAGAGACCGTGGCAGAAGCCATAATAGCTGGGTGGAAGGTGGTGTCCACCTCATACAAAGGACCTTGGTGAACGAGCAGTTCCTGCTTCCCACCACCCTTCGGGCGGGGTTATGGGCACCCAAAAAGTCACGCCCACCCTCGGCACCACGAGCCTTCCCTTGCTCTCCATTCGGGCAGGCCTGTGCAGAATGTACAGATTGGAAAGATCAATAGTTAAATCTACTGCTTGATGGGGGCTCCTCCAAAGGTCTCATCGCCTCTTTTATTGCTCTCGGTTTTACATAAAATAATTGACTCAACCATATAAGTATTGGCATCTTTCAGGCATCTCTTCTTTTCTAGCTTTCCTGGCAAAGCGCAGGGAGTTTGTGGGCTTTTTTAAACTAGCCTGGAGGGGCTGATTCACTAGAATTTGAATCTCTGGTGAAAAGCTTGCAGCAGCTCTTAGAAGGAACTTTAAAATATTTCCTTCATGATCCTGCACACAAATAATGGTAAATAATATTTTGAAGGGCTACCTTTGTTTGAGCTACTGGTATCGGAGAGGTGTCTTTGTCATAACCAACTAACTGTATGCGTAATAATGATATGCTTAAATGATACATAACCACCATTTTCCAAGTAGTCTTAGCAGAAAGCATTTTATACCACATGGTTGTTTTATTGTGCACATTACTTGTGATTGTTACAAACCCTTGCCAATGAATGACAAATTACATACACATCATGTCAGCCGGCAATATTTTGCAGCCTTAATTGCTTTAGCTTCAGGCATTCTGTGTCAAAATAGAGTGTTTACGTCCTGCAAGTTTGCTCTGTTTCTTTGCAACAGTTAAATTATTCTGTAATTTGCCTGTTTTCCTTCTAATGCATTGTCCATTAAGTCATTTAATAATTTATGGTATAAATGTATGATGCAACCTTAAACAGTGTTTAAAACTATATTGAGGTGTTCCAGTCGTTATGGCAGAAGAGGACAAAAATCTTAAATGCATTTGTTTAAAACGTTTTTCTAATAGCTTTTGCCTGCAATAAGGACAACTTTATCTGTATTGCCTGGCCAAGTTTGGCTGGTGAAGCCCAAAGCTGCGACTACTGAGCAGAGCAAGCCGACTTGGAGAGGAGGTACAGGGGGACGAGCTGTCAGCACACCCTGCCGGGGCAGGAGCCAACTGTGGAGCCGATGCCACAAATGCTTCCATATGCTCATCACCCCTTACTCGTGTGGATACAGTTTAATTGGGGAACAGCCCCTGTGACAGCAGTGTGTGAGCAAAGCCTATAGGACTGGATTTTCATGCATTGGAGAAGGCCTTTCATGTTTGCTACCAAGCTCCCAGTGAGAAAGAGAGGCAACCAGGAGCTGTAATTACACGCAGAATGACAAAGCACCCTCTATCCTTCCACTTCTACCCTTCCACCACCCTGACCTGCTATGTGTTTATTGTTGCAGTCTCTGAGGGCTTTATGCTAGGGTAAAATTAGTGTCTACACCATGCGGCCAACCAAAATATATACAAACGCAAAGTATTCTGCTAGATTAAAGCCCAGCCTGGAGATGGCTGTTCTGCTTGGTGCCTGGGTGGCCAACCATCTCCTTTTGGTTAGTTCTTTTTAGAAAAGCTGGTAAGACAGGCAGCTAGGATCAGTTGCCATACTTCAGCTTGTGTATCAGGGATGGAGGAGCTGGAAGTGATTTCCAGGTGCATAACTAGGAAGCTTGCAGACTGAAGGCTGTTTAACCAAAAACTTAAGGAATTTTGTTGCAGAAAAGGAAAATCCTTCCTGAGCACAAGACGGACAAGGATGTCCAGAGTCTGCTGCCTCTCAGCTCTGGTTGATGCTCAGAGTGACTCTGAGTGCCCTGAACTTCTAGGTTGGAAAATAGAGGCACCATCCATGTTTCCTTCACTGAGGAGAGCTAATCAGGACTTACTTAGCATATTTGCAGATGCAACAAGTGGCGCACATACATCTTTTCTTGGGTTTGAGGAACAGTTATGATTTCTTTTACCATGCACTTTGTGGGGGAAATTAATCTCACAGATTTTTTTTAGCTACCTGAATGTCTAAGGCAGATTTCCTTGCTGTGCTGCTGCAATAAGCTAAGAGCCTCAAGAGTTACAAGGCTTTGGTACAGCCATGACTATACTAGCTCACTAGCAGCTTATCTCTGTTTTCTTCTGCTTTTTTCTCTTTTGTAATTCTTTCTGTCCATGATCCTTCTCTCCTGATACATTGGTTTCCTTAAGCAAAAACCACAAACATCTTGTAATCAAAAGGATATGGGACATATGATACTCACACACAGAGGGCACTACTTGCCCATGAATAGCATATGCTCGGTTCTTTGGGTACAGTCTGACATTTGCCAAGAATAATGAGAATGACGGGGTCAAGTCCAGTGAGATGCAGTTGGTGGAAGTGGCTTCGGAGGGGTTCCGGCCCTGGGCTGTGCACAGCCCCTCGACTCTGCAGGTGAGGACAGCTGCCCAAACGATTGCTCACCCCGTGACCAGGGGGGTGGCTGTATTTTGTACAGTGTTCAAAAGCAAAGACAGCGATGGGGAAGCGAATAAGCAGAGCTGCTGCCTTCTGTTAGCTACTGCACATCTTTGTCATGCCTTCCTCTCTGTTTCAGTGGTTGGTGTCCTGTTGGGAAGAAGATTCACCTCCTGGTGAGAAATTATGAGTGTTGATTGCCAGAAAATGATCAACAGGTAAAGAAATATGCTGTCTGTAGTGTTCAGGGCTGTTTTTTCTGGATTGACTTACACCACAGGGCTGAAAGGCCGATGTAAGCAGGAGCCGAGACCTGCTTCATGGCGAGCATTTGAAATGCCTGGTTTGTCTCTGCATGTTGAATGGGAGATGGATGGACATTACATCTTCACCTGTCCATTATGCGCTATTTCTATATGCTTTGTACTCGTAATAGCCAGAGATTTTTTCGTATTGGCTTCTTCTGGTTTCTGTGATCTGTGACGCTGCAAGGGTGTCTCTCAGCAAGAGGTGTTGGTGACTGGCTGGCCTGTGGTCTTCCCTGTCTTCAGACTGTGCCTCTTCTGAGGGTTCTCGTCTCCGTGCCCTCACAGATGTCTCTGCTTCTGCCTGTTCCGTTCCTGTGAGAGCCAGACCTTGTTTGGTAGTTTACTCAACTTACAAACTTCCCCAAGGCCAGGAAACTGTGGAGCCACATAGATATAAACTCAGCTTAACAATTCCTAATGAGAAATCCCTGACAGGCAGCGCTTCCGAGAAAGCACTTTGCACAATCAGGGCTGCACACCCCATTTGCTAAGGAAGTGGAAGGAGAAATTTGCTGATTTGCCAGCAAGGCTCTTGATTCCCGTTTTCACTTTTTGGTTTCTGTCTTTCCACACCCTGAAGTTCCCAATTTGGCTTGAATACATTTTGAATTAAAACAAATATCCTGATACTCACCCCATGAGTGAGGGCAGAAGGCAGGGGGTGATTCCTAGCTATGTTCTTGTACGGAATTTAATTTTTCATTGATAATTAGACTCTCAAAGCCACCTGATATTTTTGACCAGCGGGAAACAAAGGCCCACTGATTGACTCCAGGGATAGATGCAAGCAGCCCCCACTGTGCTTGCACAGCGGCTTCACAAAGACTCAAAACAAGAGCTGTGGCAAATTGGCTCATCCTGCAAGTTTCGACTGGCCCATTGTGTACAAGTAGTAAATTGAGAGCTGATATTTCTGAGAATTATTTATTAGCAAAGCCCGGTGTCTCACTCCTCTCATAGTTATCCTTTGCAAACAGCTTTTTACCAGTTTGGATGAGCAATCTACAGCACTTCATTATTTTTCTTTTATTCGGGTAATTATTAAAAGACGGCCAAGCTCTGTTCAGACTGGCAGTGGACTGCATCTGTACCCAGCTGGGCTGATATCTTAACAGTTAGGCATTATGTGTTTAATTGTATAAAAAGATAATGGGATGCGTTTGCAGAAATTCATTGCAATGCAAACAATACAATATTATTATTTTGAGATTCGTTTCTGGAGCTTTTTGTGTTGTTAAAATTCTAAATAAAGGTGTCATGGTGACAATTTCTAGTGGAGTGACCAGTTGTAAGCATTTAGTACAAAAAAGGTGTGAAAATACTAGGCTGAGACCAGTTAGCAGAAATCAGAGTAATACATGCTGAGACCTGCAGTGTTAAACCAAATCCGAGTACATTTGCTGGGGGATTGATAACTCTTATTGTTTGATTTCTTTTCTTTTCTTTTTCTTTTTTTTTTTTCTTTTAATAAAACCAACAGGATGATGTAACAGGAAGATAAAACGATGGATGTTTCATTAGCCATATTTTCCCCAGCAGCACTTTTCTTAGGTAAGGCAAAAAGAGAGTGCTGTTGCTGCTACTGGGGTCACATGAAATAGGAAGAAAAAAGCTCCTTGCTCACATTGTGGCAATTCTGTGTGAAGGGCAGAACAACTATTCATCTTTGCAATAACATTGCCTAAACAGCAAATAACGTCTGTGTTGGTGAGGCTGTGCTTTGCTGGAAACGGGGTTATTTGGGTGCGGGCTGAGAACATGCTTGTCTTGGGGTACATTCTGGACATTTCATAGGGATGAGGAGGTCATTATATTGACGAATATCTTGCAGAACACAGTCATCTCCTTCCCCAAGGGGAATCTTAGCTGTGGAGTATTGAAGTACTTGGAGAGTCTTCTCTGGGCAGGAGACACTGCGTGAGCTTTTCCTCTTGTGTTTGTTTGAGCTGGGTGTGGGGTACAAGGCTAGATCAGGAAGCAGAGGACCTGCAAAGCCTTCTCTTACTAATCCCAGGAGAAGGTAGGCAGCGGGCAAATGTGCAGTCCAGATACAGTGAGGCTGTGAATGGTGCTCCTGGCCTTGCCCTGTCAATGTGCTTGGAAGTCAATCAGGGATAACTCTTCCAAGGTCCTCGAGCTGTGAAGGTCCCCTTTGGAGAGAACAAAGGAGTTCATCCTGACCACCTTTCCGTGTGCCAGCCTGCACAAAGTCTCACTCATGCGAGGAGGCAGAGCTGGGGCTCTGCCGACACATCCCAGCCTGCCCCTGTGCAGACACTTCAGTGCTTGTCCCTGTCCCAGAGATCAACACATCTCGTTGCGCACAGCGTACCGGAGAGATATTGAGGTTTGGAGTGACATCCTCACTTGGTTGAAAATTTGTGGCTGCTGATGAAAAGCACCCCCAAATTGGAATCCGCAGCTTCAATTTGTGGAAATATTTAACTTGTCTTCCAGGCTGCCGTATTAGCAACGGTTCACTTAGAGTTTTTCCTGTAATTTCACTAGGGAGCTGAAATAAGCCCTTATTCTGGAGCTGGTAAGAGGCACAGACCAGACAATAGCAGCTCCTGATGCTGGAGTGACCAAACTGGGGATCAGCTAATGGCTTGTGGCCTTCATGGTGACAGGCGTGAGTGCTTACTGCAGGCATGTTGCCGCTCTTCTGCAACCAGAAGGTAAATTCAGGCTGTCCTTACAGGGCATTGTGCAGTGCTTGCACTGAGATGGCTGCATGACACATGACAGTGAGACCACACAGGTACTGCGACTGCTGTCCCAGCTGCATTGTTTTATCCTTTCAGCCTTGGACAAAACAACACAATTACAGGAACTAAAGCTGCTGTCTTTGATGATGAGAAATTCTTTTGCAGCCTTGATTTTGAATACGTTTGAACACGTTGCCTACATGATGTAGACAGAAATGAGCTGTGCGTTTAACTGGAGCAGTTGTGTATTCTGTTGGTGTCACTCAAATAAAGTGAAGCTCGATGAGCTATAAATGCATGTATTTAATAGTGAAAAAGAAGTACCTCATCCTGATAGTGTTTTTCCAGTCCTGTGATTTGCTTGCACTGGGGTTAAGCTGGACCCTCGGCAAGGTGAGGCATTCTCAGCCCCTGGAGAGGTTCAACTCTCTGCCAAGGGAAGCCATCCTGCAGAGTCTGGTCTATATTTCCCCAGCAGATCCTGCCCGGCTGGCTCTGCCGTGCACCTTCCCTGCCATGTCCCAGTGATCCTCTCAGGAGCGCTGAGGAAACCCACAGCCTTTCTGCAACTGCAGGGCCTCTGAGCCCTTAGACGCTTGGTCTAGTACTCATCATTTGGCCCAATTATTCCCACTGACTGAATTCTTGCAGGATAGATTTGGCCCCACACCTGGGATGTACCTGGGCTGGGCACTGCTATGGTCCTTCTCCAGCACAAGGAGATGCAAATCCATAGTCTTCCTCCTATCCTGGCCTATATTTCTGGGAAAGAAAGGAATTAGGTCTACACAGGGCTTTAGAACAGTTTAAAGTAACTGCAGAGATTAATTCTTTGAGGACAATTAATGGCAAATATATAGGGCATATGGGCCATGACTATGTCATTTGCTGATATTCAACCTCCTTGAAGTGGAAAACTGCCCGGATTTGACAGTGTAAAGAAATAACATAAAAATGTTGTGTCCAGTTGTCAGAGACACTTGAAATGAATGTTGAACCTTTGAATTGGAGTGAGGTGAAATACCTCATGCACATAACCTGCTCATTAAAAATGCTACTTTCTGATGATTGAATCTGAAATCTTCAAATGGTTTCAGATAGACAAAAATATACAAAGTGAAGTGATAGAACAGCATTTTTTTTTAAAGTTAAAAGTTCAGATTTTTTAAATGAGAATGTCATGTTTTGACACCAAATGAGGCTAAATACGACTAAACTAGTCATAAACAAAATATTATTTATTTCTTCTTGTTAAGAAACACAAATGCTTTTTTTTTGTTCGCTCAAATGAATTATTTTCCAGTTTAGCCACCGAAGTGAGGATTCAGTTATTTGCATACCTCTGGTTGTAAGACGTTCTAGTATTTATCTTTCTGCTGCTGCTGGAGACACAAGAATTATCTGCTGCTCTGGTAGGGAAACAGGATTTAAAAAAATTGAACATGTAGGTCCATTATTTCTGTTTCACAATAATTATGCAGCGTGTTAAACAATGTATACTTCCATCAAATGCAAAGCCCGCTACCTGGAAATACACAATTACCATAATACCTCACTGGTTAGACATACGGTGAGACTATGATTATGCAGAGTGTTGGGAGAACTTTATGTCTAAAATTATTCCTGAGAAGAAGGAGGGGGAAAAAAAACTCGAAGTAAAAAGCTAAGCCAGCACATTATCTATTCTCAATGTAAAATAATGCAGAAGTGCGGAAGATGAACATCTGATTTGTCACATCTGATACGCTAATGTTTTATCCAAAAGGAAGAACACATTGTAACATGCTCATTCATCTGCATAAACACCACCTGGCCCTTTACAGGCACCTACTCAAGTAACAAAAGTTAATGGCAGCCCATTTGTAGCCATTTCAGTGGTAGAGATGGAAAGGGCTGTGTTTTTTTTTTTCTTTTAAAGCAACATATTTACACTAGTGTCTGCTGAGGAATATCTTCCCTCTCAGCACCTGCTTCTGAAACCTCATTCTCAATGACTGTTAATTAAAGCAATTCTAAAGAAATGTTAGAAATAGTATTTAAAGCCTGTACTGAGCATGCTCACATACATATATACACACACATAATGCACATCTAAACATGCGTACACATACAGTTTTTAATCCCTGGCCATCTAGTGCTGTGGAGACCCACTAGAGGACTGTAACGCACGTCTATATTTACCCAAAAGTGCTGCTCTGGTCATGATCTAAATAGCAGCTAGATATGGTTTCTAATGTATGGCTAGGGATGAAACAGATTTGTTGCCTGTTATTTTTTTTAACCGGAGCATCGTGGTGGCATGCTTCAGTAAACATGCCTTTGTGCTACATTACACATATGTGTATATCATCACTTTGCTTTCAGACTAAAATAAAACCTGGGCACCTGACTCACTAAAATGCTGTATACCAGCTCTGCTGCCTTTGCAGCAAATTTAGGCGGGAAGGTGTGAAAGCCAAAATAAATAGGTGAATTATGCAGCTATGAAAAGCGTGCTTTTTTTTTTTTTTTTTTTCCCCCCTTATCAAGTGCCTAGTCCAGTTGAGCTGCAGTGGCTCTGGGATTAGGGGAAGTCCTGCAGGAGAAGCAGGACTTGGGCTGGCCCTGCTCTGAGTGGGGTGCGATTGGGCCAGATGATCTCCGGCTGCGCTTTCCATCCCAAATTGTTCTCCAGCTCCATGTGCAGCCTTCTCGTGGGACCCTTGGCTGAAGGAGCCTTTTCCCCAGCTCCAGGGTGTTGCTGGAACTCTTGAATGTCGATGGTTGTTTCCAGGTGTGTGGTGGGCAGGCAACCCATCGGGGTGGGGGGCTGGCTGCACCTCCTGGTCATGCTGGGCAGGCTGGCCTGAGATGGCAGCTCTGGGAAGAAGAATTCTGGAGGTCCTTGCAACCATCAATTTATCTGACCAGTGTCTTCAGGTGTCTGGAGAAAGACCTTGGCTGGTGCATTTGTGTGGGTCCCTGTGCACGTGTGATTTGCCCCAGGTGCTAAGTTGGAGGCTATGGAGAAGACTGAGAAAGAGACTTGGAAATCTGGAGCTCCATGCTCCTCTCCGGGAGGGCTGGTGTGCTGCTAGAGTATGACCCTTAAACCAAGGCAGGTTCACATCAGGGCCCTGGGTGCACCAGTAGACCTTAATGTCCCTGGCCAGCCCACCTGAGGTTCCCACTCACACCCTGCCACTGGCCCAGGAGCCCCATTTCAGCTTTCCTCATGGGAAGGGTGTAACACAGAGCTTCCCGCTTGCACCCAGGCAACCCACTGGCTCAAGGCCACGCTGCTGCAGTAGAAGGTCTGATGTGAAGCTGCAAGGGTTAAACAGTAAAGTTTGTTCAGGGTGCCTCAGGTGAGCCAGGTGGGAGCTGTTAGCAATTAAAGAGGACACATGGGTGTGATCAGCAGTCAATCTCAAATGCTCCTGAATCAATCAGTGACTTTCCCTGACACCTCAGGGACAATGATGCTTGTAACAACTACAGGATAGGAAAGCACCATCATGCGGTTTGCCTTCTAGATATGATCATGCAGTCTTCCTCTGTGTACAATCCCAGAAGCTGCCAAGAGCTGGTAGCTCTTGATGATTCTCCTCTGGGTGGGATTTTCAAGATAATGGCTCTCTGGCATCTCCCTTGTGTTTGTGGGAGAAGCCTTCTTCTGCCCTGGCTCAGCCCAGTATTAATAGCAATCTTTTATTTTCTGCTGGTACTGCCCCAAACAGCGCTTTTAGTTAAGAGCCCTTTTTTTTTATTAGCACATGTGCATCTAAAAAGGCTCTGTAAGAATCAGTGTAGGTTTTTCATACACCTATGGGGTCTGCATATAGCGAGAGAGAGAAGGAAAGAAGAAAGAGGGGGAAAACAAGCAGGTTCAAGCTGGACCCAAGGACCTTGATTCCCCTCACCACATAACTGCCAGGTATGACTTTCCTCCCCTTTACTCATATGAGACAGGGATGTTCTCTTTTCCACACGTCCTCTCACACTTTCTTTCTCTTTTCCTGATGCTCTGAGATGTCTATCTTTAGTAAGTTGCCACTGCTGTCAGATTCTTTAAATCATAAGTGGATAATTATCCCAATAACGTGAGACCTCTTTGTCTGAGGAGCTCCTGGGGATACCATTCCTGTTTGATGAAATTTGGAGTTGCTAAATTAACAAAGACTGACTAAAGAGATGACTCTTGGTTTGTGGTAGAAATCCTGTTTTACCAGCACCTGTTTTTTAAAGACCCTGTAACAGCATACATAAGTCTGTATATTCAAGTTCCTGTAGTTTCTTTTCTGTCAGATAAGTCTCTGAATTTAAGAATATTGTGGTCTGTGTTTGTCTCATTGGCCATTAGAACCTTAGCCTGCATCCTTGCTACCCTCAACCCTAGAGATCCTGAAAGAGTAGATGCTCAAAGTGCCATCATACATGTGCAGAGGGTCGTAAGCTGAGCCCAGAGTACATCAGAGCTACATGTATATTTGAAATAAAATCTCCCTGTTAGCCCAGGCTGCTGAAGAAAGGAGAATGTCAAGAGAATACTTATCTTTTTTTGCCTGCGAGGGAAAACAGATCTGAGATCAATGGGAGTCCTCAAAGAGAAGTTGAGAGGGTCCCTTTAAGAGTAATCAATGTTCTGTTTTTTTTCCAAGGGGTAAATAGTTTTCTGTTTGCTTTTTTCTTTTTCTTTTCCCTCAAAGAAATGCCATTAGCTCTTTCATCACTTCATTGTTAACGTTATATTCCATCAGTAATTATTATTCCTATTGTAAAAAAAGTGTCCACAGCACTTTACAGAGAAGCCACATAACTCCTCCCCGAGAAAGTCACCTTGCCTGTGTCCAGAGGGAGGAGGCAGGCAGGCAGGCTGCTGTGCTGGCTGGGCAGAGGGCAGGGCTGCCAGGGGTTCTTCCAGGTGGAGCAAGGCAGGAAGAATGATGGTTATTCCTTCCTCTTGACAAAGGAGGGGGACTCTGAAATTATGGGAGCACCTTTGGGTGCTGGCAGACAGAGGCAGTCTGCCACAGAGACCTGCCAAGCAGAGAGCTGAGCAAGCCCGGGAGAAAGACAGTGGCCTCTTACCATGAAGGTAAGAGAGGGGCCTCATCCAGTGTCCCCTCTGTGGGCTTTGCCTCTGTTAAGGCTTTAAAACAAACGCATCTTTATGTGCCTTATGGGGCCTTCAAAGCACTTTAGGGTTTCTGTGCCCTCATGCACCCATGTACCTTTTTGAAGTCTCCTTGCTAGTGCTGCAACTAAACATGTGAGAATGGAACCTGCGTCTCCCCAGAGCCTTAGCTTAAGCCTGCGTGATGCAGCCCCTTCCTGGCGAGCATGGCACAGGCAATGTGCTTTCCCTCTTTCTGCAGATCTCAGGTTGTGTGCCACCAAGATACCCTTCCTTCTCTCCTATCCATATTGTCCATATACAGCTTAACGTATCAGGCTGGAACCTAAAACTGTTTCCTGGCTTTGTAGTTGTAGTCTCGGACTTGTAACTGCTGCTTGCATCAGCAGTAAGAGCGCAGCGCTGGCAAAGCCCAGTGTGGAACCAGTCATGCAGAGCGTGGTGGCCTGGGCAGGAGCTGGGTGTCTGGCACAGCCGCAGCGGTGGGTGAACAAACTTTGAGCCTCACCTAGAAATAACAGCTTCATTTGTGCACGTTCATGCACACAGATACTGGCGCATGCTTGCACACTGGGGTTTACAGAAAATCTAAGATTACTGCTCTAATGAGTAGACTATGTCCAAAAAGTATATAACTCCATTCTGCAGAAGTGTTGCCAAAGTTAGCTAAGCATGAAAAGTGGTTGCTTTTCAAAGCTGGTAGTGTTCCTAACAGTTATCTGCTGCAAACGTGAGCCTGGTTATTGCGATTGTTTATATCTCTCGCATAGCTGCAAAATTGAAATAATCCAATCTATGTCATTAGATCAGAATCTAGCCCATTGATTCCCCCATTAGAATTTATTTGGTGAGGAATATAAAATGTCATACATGGGGCAAAACCATGGCCGAGCGCTTTCCCTGTCCTGCTCCTTAGAGATGAAACGGAAGGAATTCACAAGTAGCCCTATAGCCCGCTAGTGAAAATAGACTATTATGCACAGCCAGTCATACATGCTTCTATTCTGGGTTTAAGTGGATTAAATAAGGTGTTATTTACAAGGAAATAATGCTTTTGAAATTACTGGAACTTAGAGAAAGCTCTTTCTTTGCAGCCCTGTGTACAAGCTTTCCATCAAGAAATGCTGATGGCTTGTTATGTTTCAGCTGGTATAACTGCTGTCCTTTTGGAACAAAGGAGCAATTAGAAATCATTTGTTATAAAAGGCTCTTTCCTTCTGTTATAAGAGCTTTTGTCTTTTGCTGACCCTTTTGAAAGTTGCAGTTTTGCAAAAAACCTTGAGAGAAGGAGGCTTTCTTGTCTTTAATCTAAGAGCAAAGTAAGAGCCTAAGTAAGTGTCTATGGTCCCACTTTAATCAAGTTAATGCAGCCTGCTAGACTACAGGCTTTGCTTAGTACAAAGAGACACTCAGATGTAAGCTCATGAGTGGATACTTTCACAGGGCGTTCAACTAAAAAACAGCTCTATGAGATAACAGACCAGGTCCAAGAGAGTCAATGAGATGGCATGCAGAAGATTGATCGGGGCTGGGAAGGGTGCTGGGGTGTTGAGGAGGAGAGGTGTGCTGGCAAAAGCCAGCTGGGCCCTCTCTCTGGCATAATTTCCTTTATAAGGTGCTTGTGAAAAGAAGTGCACCGTGATGGACCTTTGTTTAGTTCAAAGGTTTTTACCTCTTTATTCTAAAGCCCCATTGTGAATTCACAGGGCTTAAAATATGTATCACTGTCCCTTTCATTTTATCCTTCTGAAAGAAATCAAAGGCAAATAAAAAAAAAGGTTTTTTTCCAATGAGCCTAGTCTGTTTGAAATTGTGCTGTTTGTACATATAGTCTCTCCATATTGTGTGTTCAGGAGAATCTTTTTGAATTTTGTATACAAGTTGGGTAGACATTATACTTAAAAAAAAAAAGGGGGGGAAGGGGAGGAAGGGAGAGAAAAAAGAGTTCCAGGTAACTTCTAGGTAAGTAGAGTGCTCTTTCTACTGTGTTCCCCAAAGAGAAACTTGTAAAACATGTTTTAAAAGAAATATCACTAAAACTTTCCACTCTCCCTTTTAATTTTTTTTCCCCCTTCTCCCCTGTAAAATTTGTGGACATTCATTTGACATTTCTTTAATTACTGCAATCCTTTACCTTCATTTTTATCAGCTCTTATTGCATAAACCAACACCGTTTATGTATAAATGTACCTTTCTACCTTCCAGAATCAGCCTAGGCAGAAGAAACAACAAACCAGACTGAATGCATAATAAAATCCACGAGGTTTATTTCTACTTCTTTCCACAAACTAAATACACTAGCACAGCTGCATTACTCCACATCATATCCAAAGTATTTTGTCGTGAACATTACTAATTGTTTGAGGATACTTGGTTTGCTGCTGTGGGCATATTTTTCTTCTAGAAGGAGGAGAGAATTGCTTGCTTTCTCTATTTGCAGGGCACTCAACGGTCTCTGCTGACATACGATATGTAGTTTAGATTCTATCTTTTATCCGCTCGATACATTTAAAGCATAATCTCAGTGATTGACAGTTTTCATGAAAAAAATGAAATGATCTGATTTTACTGTGAAGACAGAATAATCTGTTAACAGAGCAAGAATATTGGTGACACTACAGTGTTTCTAAAGGAAATATTTGTGCATCATCCTGGGATGTGAATCAAAACAATCATGACAGGTGAATGAAAAGAAGAAAATTAAGATATAGCTACAAACAAAAGCAGCATTAATAATTCAGGTAAATAAACTTCAGTATACAGAAAGGAAGTGTGCCGTCAAGGTGATGGTGAATGTTTCCTGAAGTACAGCACATTTAGGCAGCAGAAAAATTTAGTGGTTTAATGTTTTACATTTCCACAATGGCTTTTTATCCCTAATTTTGCTCCCTTTGTTACGTTTTTACCAGGTAGTATTATTTAGCGTGATCCATAAGCTGAACCTAGTTAAACGAGTTTGATTTTTAGTATGGTGAGCTCCATTCTAGATGTGAGGTGTGAAGGACGGCTGCGGGACGGGTGACTCCCTGCCTCCTCAACATCCTGCCATTTTCCCGTGTCTGGGTTTAACTGACATGCAGTGCTAGCTCTGCTCTCCTGGCTCTGTGAGGGACTGGGGTCCTCTACTGGGATCTTTCAGCAACATGTTAATATTCATCGCAATTTCTGTTTAATTAGCCCTGTGGTTGGGCCCGGGAGGTGCCTCAGGTGGGGCTGGGCATGTGGGGATCCTGGTCGTGTCTGCCATGAGCGACTCCTGGGTGTGGGAGAGGGAGGGAATAGGGAGTGGGAGACATTGATGTAATTTTTGGTCTCCTGTCTGTCAGTCACAGCTCGTGTCAGATCGTTGCTCGGCAGCTCCGTTGCCGCTCCCTCTCAGAGCATGTGCTCTTGGAAACCAAACCTGGGATAACCAAATACTTTAATAACTGTGCCTTTAGTTGTAGTTACTGTTTTCTCTTTATTCTCATTTAAGGCAGCAAGTAGTAAAGGCCCTGGTTTCTCCAGGATTTTAAATGACTTCATATAGTCTTATGAAATGTATTAAATATTACTACAGTAAGGAGAAAAAAAACAAACCACCAAAACAAACTGCAGGAGAAAAACAATTTGTACATATGACTCCAGTGCAAACTCGACTGTTTCAGTGTTTATAAATATTCCTCTGTGGAGAGAAGTGTGTGTACTATAATAATTACGCATTAGTGCCTCATTAGTAGGGGGTAACATCCACGCTGTTTCTTTTTCCTCTAGTGTATTTTTGATAAGTTAACATTTTAAAAATTCTTACTTGGTGTAACCAGGAGAATGCGTGTCCTTGTGCTGGTGTGTCTGGTGTGTGTGAGCGTCCCCCATGGGCAGGGAAACTGCCACGTCCTGCTCACGATCTGCCATGGAGGGGTCTGCCAGGGCTGGGCAGTGGGACATCCACAGACTGCACCCCGTGGACTGCGGCTGATATGAGGTGCTTTGATTATCTGGATTTGACGGGGCAGGGGGAGCTGCCTTCTAGCTCATAGCACGAGAACCTGTGGGTTGCTGTGGGGCAGCGGCAGCTCCTGGGCAGTGCTGTGGCTCATGGCCCCTCTGCTTTGGCCAGCAGAAAGTGAGATGTGGTGGGCAGCTGGTGGAGCACGGCCATGACCTCAGCGGCCTTTGTGCACATCCACGTGATAGACGCGGTCTCTGACATGACTAATCAACCCGTTGCACTATCCCAGTGCTGTTGAATGATCTGATGGATGAAATGAACTTACTTTTCTGGATGCTGATTTTTAGAGATACCAAGTGTTTGCGAAGGGAAGGCAGTGAAGCTGTATATACTTTTAATCCATCACAGCACCGCAACTTTCACTAATGGCCAGGAAAGGATACCTTGACACACCATTTCATCTTTTTTCACTTTCTTAAACAATAGAAGCTGATTAAGTGTCTTTGCAACTTTGTTTGTGGCAGAGGCTTCTGTCTGCATATGGACTATGTTAATCCTTGGAGGGGGAGACAGAGAGAGAGAGAGAGAGAGATCCAAGATAATGAAGGAATTAAACACTTCTGAGACTTTCCTTACTGTCGCTCCAGCTACTAGAATTATAATTACATTATAGAAAGGAAATTAGTGCTAACCTGAGAGGAGCAATTCTACTGTAAATTTTACCTCATCATTAATTTCCTTTTGCACTTGGAGTCAAGGTTGCAGTTTATAGAATCGCAGAGCAAGAAGATGCTTAACTAACCTTATCTGTTTACAGAAAGCAAATTGACTTTGGAGCAAATCTCCTCCTCATTTTAGAAAGACAAAATAGTACATCAAGGAAAAATATACTAATTGATGGCTTTCTAAATAAAGCATGAGCATAGAGTTATACTAAATTGGTTGTCTTGTGCCTCAAATTAATCTCTTCATTATTTGGCACTAGGCTGAGTATTTGTGTTTCAATCCATCTTTTAGAACAGCGTTTGATTAATCAACTTAATGATGACAGTTTTTAGCTTGTGACAAATGATACATTTATGCAGGCAATGTTTCAGATGATCCATGCTATTCTAAGCAAAAAGGAAAGAAACATCAATTTAGAAGATTAGATTATTATGCCATGCTTTATACTCTCTATAGTTTCTCTAACGAAAAAAGTGAGGTTTAGATTATAAGTAGACTGCCACCTGGAACTAATCATATTAAATAAAACTTATATATACAGTATTTCCCTTCCTCACAGTAAATATTTTGCCTAAGAAATAATGTTAATGGTATATTCAGTCAAATAGGAACTTAATCAAAATAGAAATCATGGCAGTTGACAACGTGATTGGAAGTGACTTTGTTTTAGAAAATTAAAACATTGTTAACAATACACCCATGGGTCACACTAGACATAAACTAGCTCTTCTTCATACGTAAATAGAAACTGGTCCTATTTTATGAGGTGAGGAATCAGGCAGTGAGACCTGAGCGGTAGCAGATGAGGGGCAGCAGCCTCCACCCTGGAGCCTCTGCCAGGAGATGCCAGTTGCCACCTCAGAGGTGGATGATGGGGCACGTTGTCACCGGGGTGGGAAGACTAAATCACAGCTGGCTCTTCTTACCTGAGCATCACATGGAGGAGCCCAGCTGCTCCAGGGCAGGTGTTTTTTGGAACTGAACTTTTTTTATGCTTGATCCACAGTACAAGATGGTATGTGTTTGTACACAATGCTCCCATCACCAGGAGAGGCAGAAGCAAGTATTTAGTTACAATATCTCCTCACTGTTTCAGGATCATTTTTTATCTCCTATGCAGTTTGCGTTATCTGCCGTACTGAATAGAGTTGGTAAGGTAACGTTTAATGTTTCACTGATTTTTTCTGCCCTGTATTTTACTAGCTAGATGCGAAATGGCAATCTCAGACGTCCAAAAAGTGAGATATGGGCATAAGCTTGACATTCAGTCTGTTAGTCTTAGCCAAATAATTTTTTTCCTAATGGGAAAAATGATACACATTTGTGATAACAAAAATACTGGTTTTAAAGTCGTTAATGCTCAGGCACCCAGTGAATCATTTTCTTTTTAGTTAACAAGCCATTGATGTTTGAACTCTGCAAGTTTATGACTGGCAAAGGGACTGCTCTTAAAAATGCCTAAATATTTAATAGAGATCAGCAAATGGGTGAAGAACGAGATGTCCACAGGTGGGTCAAAATCATGCTAGTAGAGAAGGACAACTGCTCCAAAGGCCTTGCTAGCTCCTTCCCCCTGCCCTGCCTGGCCAGGGCTGTAGGTCACTGGAAGGCTGCAGAGCTGAGATGGAAAAAAGAAAAAAATGAAAGCACTTGAGAAAAAATGTCTGGTCCTGACTGGCCACAAAAGCAACATGTCTGCTGTGTTGCTGTTTTCTGCTTTGCTCAGGAGACAAACCCTGCCTGGGTTTCCATTCCCTCTTGAGGTTTCCTGTTCGCCTCAATGATTTGGGAGGGAGGATAAATGACACAGCTCCTCTTGTGCACCATGCTGCTGTCCGTCTGCCCCTTCTCCTCTTCTTCATGCACCCCAAATTCATTTGTGCAGTGCTGCCCTTCACATGGGGACGGCTGAGCTGCCCTGCAAGGACGAGCTCAGCCCAGGCTCTCCCCAGGCATGGCACTGCTGGTACATCTGAACTGGCTGAGGGCTCTGGTGGTGCAGCCCATGTGTAATGGCAGTAGAAGGTGTGGGTGAAGCTGCAAGCTCCACTGAATTTACTTATTTAGAACTAGATGAAAATATTCAAAATAATGCCGGTGTCAGGTTTTGGCAGGCTTTACAACAGGCGGTTTAAAAAAATTATAAATTATAACAACAAGGAGAGAGTGAAGTGAGGTGGTGGGAGAACAGGCCAAGCACAGCTGAGTGCTGTGCAGCGGCTTAGAGCGCTTCTGCATTTGGAGGGAGCCCTGCAGACCTGGGGGTGACACAGGTTTCCCCTGCAGAGAGCAGCCCTGGCTGCGAAGGCACCAAGTGAGGGGCTCCGAAGTGTAGAGGGGCTGCATGGGCTGGGGGAGCAGCCCCTGTCCCGTGTGGTGGTGCAGAGCGAGACCCTGTGTGGTGATGTCCCTCTCTGCATGGGCAGAGGGCTCTGCTGGCACTGGAGGGATGGGAGTTGCTGTGAGTGATGTGGGGCCAGCTCCCTCAACTAGGGCTCCTCCACCACCCTGTGCAACCACTGCCCGTTTGAAAGCAGGGCACCTCGTGTGGCTTCACAGGCTTCTTGTGTTTCAAAGCAATGTGGATCTGTACGGGCTGGTTTGATTCTTGATGGTGTCAGGTCAGGTTCAGACCTCATTGACTTGAATGAGACATCATTTGGTCATCAGTGTCTGCAGGCAGAGGATTGTATAATCCCGATATCTTGTCAACACAGAGCTAGCTAAGTAAAATGGTGCGGTGAAAATAGGCAGAGAGTGGGACTGTTTACTGTGGTGTGATGCGGCACTGGCTCCCTGCTCTGTGCGAGTGCATTTTAAGAATTTCATTAATGTAATTCCTAAGAAAGCAAAATGCAGTGATGTTGATTAACTGGATTATATTTTCCTTACATAAGAGATTATAAAAATAATGCTAATAAAGTGATATGGCACAATGTCATGGGTTTTCGCCTCTGTGAGAAATGAGAGTAGCATCGCTTTGTGAGAAATATAATACCATGCTTCATCCTTTCAAATATGCAGGGACTTATGTGGACCTGTAGTCAATGCTACTGGAGCACAGCAGAGGTAATTCCTGCTAAATAGTTAATAATGTACATGTATAGGATTTTGTTTGGGTATTACAAATAAGAAAATTTTGGAAAAAAAAAAAAAAAGGTGAAGTCCACCTAAAAATCTTGGTTTAGTCTCACTGGATTGAGTCAAGAACTCAAAGCGATGGGAATCGTAAGGCTGAGAGTGCTTCATTGCTTATGCCTGAAGTACAGCAGGAAAAATTTCCCATAAATCACGAAAAAAGAAAGTCAGGACAATCTCTAAAAGCCCAGCGTGCTCTAGTTCAGTATAAAACCAGCCATGGGTTCTTCTGTTTCAGTAATAGTCATGTGCTCTGCAGCTATAAGTTTTTTTCAAGATATGCTGCACTCCTCTGTGTGATGTTGATATTTGAGAATGCCGCATAACTGTTTTAGGGTTTTTAGAAACAGCCCTAAAGAGTTTGGGTTTTAGCGGAATTGATAAGAGGAGATTCAGCACAAGAGCTCTTGCTTTGATGCATATTATAATAGCAGGCAAAAAAACAACCCCTGGTTAGCCTTGAGAGCAGACCACTACACTGAGTAGTACTCAGTTCTTTGGGGCTGATTATGGCCTATTGAGGCAGAAAACTTGTTCGAGTTCAAACTCTTTGAATTCCTTGTTCACTCAATAGAGTGTCAAAAAAGAGCATTCAATGGTTCATGTAGCAAAATCACCGCTGGCCTAAATTGTTCCTATTTCTCTTTTGCATATGGTGCGCAAGAAAATTTTTAACACTTTTCCGTAGCACCATAATGCTTTGATATGGTAACATTGCCATAACAGCCTGCATTAGGGAACTTATATTTTATTCTTCTTTTCAGTGTACATAAAAATCCCAGCTTAGTCCTTTTTTTGTCTTTTGGATCCTTTGAACTCTTTCAGCTATTTTTCAAGACTTTCTGTGCTTTGACTGGGCTGTGCATTCACTGTAAAAGCAGTCAATGCCGCAATGAGACCACAAGCAAAACTGCGAGTGTCTTAAGCAGGGACCACACAACTCTCGTGAGTATTTGCATATTTTAGCAACTCAGTCCAGTGTGAATTTAAAAAGTAAGAAAGACCCCTGCTTTCTTCATTAACGGCTTTAATTATATATCCCTGTCCTGGCTACTTTGCAGCACTGCCCTACCTGTTCCAAGATCTTGGCTTCTGGTGTTTTAAAGTCCTGCCTAGACATTATCATTAGAGAATATGTTTACACTACTGAGCGAGATTACAGAATAAAGTGCTGATTCCGACACAAAAGTAGACACCCTGAAGTAGCCAACCTCGGGCTCAAAGAGAGCAAGTCCAAAGCTGGACTGCTCAGTTCATTTTCCAGCTCAGTAGTTGTAGTAATCCAGCCTAGCCAGCTGCTAACAAGATTGGGTCTGAAGTTTACCTCCACAATGAGATAATCAGATTACCAGCCACAAAGATCAAATAATGACCCAGCTTTAGAGCAAGTTCAGCAGGCCCTTGATAGCACTGTGTGGTCCTTGAGACTTGATTAAAAAATTAAATGGCTAAACTTGCCTCAATATTTCGTATTGGGATTTTGAGTGACTTGATGATTCTTTTCATACAGCACTTTTCTTTTCTTTCCTTGATTTAAAATTAAGAGGTAGCAGAATAGGAGGCGGCCCCTGCTGAGCAGTTGTTCTTGAGCTGGGCTTTAAATGAAGCATGCAGAATTTTTAATTTGGGAAGAAGATGATGGAGAGTAAGCTTGAAATAATTCCTGAGAGGAGGTGGTTAGAGTGGAAAACACAACAACAACCAAACAAAATCTTTCCAAGCCCCTGAAGCCACTCACCTCTGTGGGCTGCGGTGCCTGTCCCTGACCCGGTCCTGCACTATACCACTGGAGCAGGATGACTTTGGTGCCTGTTCCAGGCAATAACATTTGAAAGTTTTGGGTTTGGCTACTATATGATGGCAGTTTCAGTAGTAAAGGGATTATTCTGAGAGGCATACAAATGTGATTGTCTCCCAGCAGATGGTGCGCACTGCTTCACCTTTGAGAAAAGTTAATTAAGCCAAGCATATTGTGCCCATAGAGAGGAAAATGTAGATGAATATTGAGCAATCAAACTCAGTGTCTCCTTTTTTCATGCCTTTGCAATGGGACACAGAATCCCATTGAAAAAGAATTATGTACAGAATCAATTAATTCACGTCCAACTTTACTCTCTTCCCACGTTTTAACAGGGGTGCACACCAGGCCCTTCAGAAGTTTTGTCCGCAATCAATGGGCCACACTGCTGTGTCCACTAAATTAAATGAATCAGTGCAGAAAAATCTCTTGTGAGATATAAAAGAGTGAAAGACTGTTTAATTCAAATCCTTCCCGTAGTCTTTTCACAGCCCCTTTTACATAGTACAGTATAAATTATTAACTAACTCCTTTTATCTCAGATCAAATTACAAAACAGAAACAATTACCCCCTTGTTAATGAAAGCGAACACTTCTAACAATTATGAAAGTTGGACTGGGTTTTGTTTGGGTCAGTTTGCTTCAAATTCCTTGTTTACGGTTTGTTTTGAGGATGGCAGTTAATCTGTCTGATTTCTGGCCAGCTGTGAAAGGAGAACAACTTCATTTTAAAACACAGGTAAATACAACTCTCAGTGAATATAGGATTTGAGACACACATCTCTTGATCTCCTCCATTCCCCCTCTTACACCTCCCCAGTTCCTTGCTGGTGCTTCCTGTTTATGCATTGACAACATGTTGGGAAACAGGGTCGTCTGCTGGCATCGATCGGACACTTTGCTCCTTTCCCTGCAAGACAGGCAATTTAGCTGGAGTCGTTGGGGAGGGTCATTGCAGGTGGACTAAAGGATGCTCCAGTTTGGCTGTTTTCTTTAAGCCGTGACTGAGCATGAGGAGATGTTTCTGATTTAACTGCACGGCAGCTCTGAAAGAAAGTTAACAAGGTGGCAGAAGAGAAGTTTCAAAAGTGGTCTTTTTATCTCAGGCTCATAAACTCATTGCTGTGTAGCATCAGCAGCATAAAACAGCTGTGAAAAAATTGCCAAAATCCATGAAAGAAAGAAGTGGCAAGAGGTAGGTCTGGCAGCTGTCTCCCTTCCCCTGCCCAGCAGCCTCGCCAGGACCCAGCAGCTGTCCGGCCCCGGTCAAGAGCTCGGCTGCTCAGGGATGGTGAGAGGACAGGGGACCCCTTTTTTATTGGCTATGAGAGTAATGGCTTCCTTCTCCAGCAACACCATGGAGCATTGCTGGAGCTTCCTCAGCCACAGGGTTTGCTTTTGGGCAACGCAGCAGAAGGGACACAGTAGGGCCAGGGAAACTTATAAGAAGCCTCTAGCTGCATCCCGAAATCCTGGAGCAAAAGCTTGTGTGGAGGAGAGGCCCTGTAAAGAGAGATGGATGAGCGGGAGCTGAATGCCCACGCTCGCAGGCTGCGAGGACACACTGGGAGGCAGGACAGGCCACCCACTGCTCCGGCGGGCTCAACAGTGAGTTGAAATGAAACGCCTTCTGAGCTTTGCTTCCATGATCTTCAGTTGGAGAACTGCCTTAGAGACTAAGGGTATACTGAACTGGAAGTAAAGGAAACAGCAGAAAGGGATAGTAAAGTATGACTGTATCTGGAGATAAGATCTTGGCCTCTTGCAGCTGCATTAAAGGTGAGATAAACAGTAACTTAAATTTGATTCGTTTTTCAAATGATTTTGTTTTTTTAATATTCAGGAAATGCTGGAACCAAACTTTTTGCAAATGCCTCCTTAGATCCAGGGTGGACTTTCAGGTGGAAAGTCTGAAATAGATCCCTGGACTCCCCAGGCAGGACACAAGGATGTTTGGATGCCAAGACTTAGGATGCAGGAACTTAAACTTGAATTTTCTGTTATCAGATGAAAGGCAGAGTCAAATATTTTAGTCAAACAATACTGTGTAGAAGTGGGAGAATAGACTAGTCTATCCTGGAAATAAAATGTGCTACTGAAAATAGGATCAAATGGTGAGAGTGTGCAGGTACTATATTGCTGGCCGTATTTTAGAGAGGGAGAAGGAGGGAGAGGGAAAGAGCATCCTTCTCAGAGGATATCATGTAAATAAATCCTGCTGTGAGCAGTACAATCCTTTGTGTCAAGTTGATCGCAAATCCTGGTATTCATCTTCAGGGGAGGAGATGATGTATATGACTGAACACCTGCAACTACAGAGCTTTTATTGTGGAAATTCTGCTTGCTGACCTTCTTCCACTTAGGAGCTGAATTTAACGTGTGTTGTATTCCTAAAAGCAGTAGATCAAAGCAGCATGCGCTTACTCTGCAGACCTGTTTCCTATATTCCTATCCTATTTGCTTACTTTAATGGCAGAGTTAAGGTTTTAATATTATTTATTCCTGCTACAGAACCAATACAACTATATGAGAGTAATCAGAGTTTTATTCTGGCAATCAGGGTATTGTTAGTATGAATAGCAAATAAGTTTCAATTGCGAATCTCCTGTATTTTTGTGGTGGGCTTAAACAGCATGCAGGTAGCGGGGAGGCCAACAACTGGACCATTAACTTTTATTATGGGCGCTGAAGCACAAGGCAGGAGGAGCTCAGCCTGATTTGCAGGTTCTAAGCTGAGCTTGCTGTGGCTACAAGTGGATGTTTTTTAAAAGCTTATAAACAGATTTTATTTGTAAACCACTGAGACTCAATAAACATGGGGCTGCACTGTACTGGTTTACGATGCCACTCCGCAATTTGAGCAGAATACTATCTGCAATCTCCAATTTATGTTTTGAAATTACGGGGAAATTGCTGCTTTAAAAGGCTTGGACCCCCTTGTCTCTGCTGCTGAAACCTGGTGCCATGCAGGGCTGATGCAGTGCTGGGGAGCTCTGCGGGTGCCACAGCTGCTGGGGTGCCCATGCTGCATTGGGCTTGCAGGCTGCTCTCCCCACCCGTGCCTCCCAGAGCACATTCCCTGGCAACGCATACCTACAAATTCAAAGACATTTAAAGTACTCGCAGTGCCTTGTGTGACCAAGGTGGGAATAGTACCATCTGCAGAAATATCACAGCTATATCAAAGGCAGTGTTATCTCCAAAAAGATGGCCTCCCTCTCGAATCGATGCTGGAGGAAGCGCAGCAGAGTTAGCCTGATTGTCAATGTGGTGAGATGTCCTCACCTGGAGGAAAGTTTGATGCCTTTGTTTTCCTTCTGCTCAGTGAAGAGGAATTTGGTCTACTACAAAAGCAGAAGAAGGTGGAAGCAAAGACGAATACCCCTGTGGGGTTGTTTTAACACAAACCTCAGCTAGAAGTGAAATGCATGTCCCTTTGCAGGCCATACCTAAACCATGTTACGGAAGGAGATGTTGCTTTTTATTTTTCCTTGACTTTCAGCCTCTCTGCGGAATAAAATGCACTGAGGTGCTTAGCAGCCACTTACCTCCAATGTATTGTCAAAATACCAGTCTTTCCTCATGGTTTGCAATGCTTAAGCAGATCTATAACAGACCATTATTTTAAAGTTATTAAATAATGATGATACTTTGTGCTGGCTGTTCTTAGCAAAAGTCGGAGGAATTTTCTGGTAGAGAAACATTTAAGGTGTGGTGCAGTATCAATAGCAGCTCCAGAGGCAGGGGATTTTCTTTGAGATAGTTCAGCTTGTTTCCTTTCCAGGAAAAAGAAAAAAGGCAAGAGGGGACCATAAAGCTCAATGGATCTTCTGCTACTGCAGTTCCTCCCTGTACATGTATGAGAGATGATTAAATTATTTTGTTATACATATACAAAAGGCATGTAATGATTTACAGTAATGATTTTAATTCTGAAACTCTAGTGAGCAGCTCAAAGCTGTGAGTGCAAGAGGAAAAAAGCCTTCTATTGTCAGGAGGAAATTTTGTGTTTCTCTTGCTTAGTGCCCGTTTCTCAGGGATCCTTGCAGACAAGGCTACAGCCCAAGGGAGCGCTCACACACTCTGTGGTGACGGGAGCACGTGAGGCTGGGGAGGAAGGGCTGCATCCAGCGGCCTGCTCAGGAAGGAGGGAGCGGCGAGCTGTGTACAACTTTTAGCAAAACAAGAATCAAGAAGCTGGAAAGAAGAATTCAGTAAAGATTACTTCAGAAAGTAGTAGCATATGATCTGAGGTCACAACACATTTACCTTTTTCACTTCAGTTTTCTTCCGAAACCATCTTGTACTTGTCTTTTTTTCACATCTGTGTAACGATGTACAGCTACAGGGCTAACTCATTCACATTTGCTATCTTATTGTCTTTGGCAAATATGTCTGAAGGGGCTGCAGGGCTGAAAAGGACTCCTCAGCAAAAGTCGTTGTGACAAAGTAACATAAATGAGAAGAATCTTGCACACGTGACTGTATTTGGAAGATGCATCGCTTTGGCAAGCTGTAATGCGGCTTCGGCTGCCTGAACGGACTCAGGAAGCTTTCCATGTCCTTTTGCCTCCTGTATTTTCTCTTTTCTTTGAGTTGTCCAAGTTTATTCTCACTTTTGATTTCAGAATGATTCACAAGCACCCTGGAGATGCTCTAGCTAATTCTTGAGCTTCCAGTCAGCGAGAAATTGTGCTTGTAGTGTAAATGGAGATTGCTCTCTGCAAGGTGGTCTCCCACTTGCATTGCTGTGCTTCAGATCTAAGGCACAGCGGTGGGTGCTCTATTGTAGTCTTCTAAACTTCCTGCCATAGTCTATATTTTGCCTAATAGGTTTTTGAGGGAATGTATTGATTTCACTATAGAATGACAGTGACCTTTACATGCTGCTGTACATTATGTCACACTGTGATAGCCCCACTGAGTCCCCACAGCCCTGACCCCACATCCAGCTTGTGAATCAAGAGCTGTGTGTTTTAAAACCCTGCATGTTTACTCCTAGTGGGTTGGAGGGGAGGCCTCAGACATCTCAATGTTCAGCAGCCTCCTACCATTTACACTGCTCAAAGGCAAGCAGGGATCCACCTCTGACTCTTCCCTGGGTCATGTGCAAGCAGGATGCAGCTGTGAAGCTCTGTAAGGAGGTGTGAGCAGGTACTGGAGATGTGCTGGTTTCAGTGTTCAGTCACAGGACCAAGGTATCTGTCCCCAGATGGATTGCGTGGGGTTCTTGCCCTGCCCTTGCATGATTTTAGCACTGCTTGGGGTGAGTAGAAGTCAGCACCTGCATGCTGGTGTGAGTTTTGGGGTTTTCTCATCCTTGCTTCTATCTGTTCCACTTCCAGGGCTGCTGTTATCCAAACATCAACAAAGAGGATGTCAGTAATGATAGAGAAACCTTGCTCTTGAGCTGTAACTGTCCATAAATGAAGGTATCACCCCTGTGGATGTTGAAGGAATGGAGGAGCCAGCATGCACTGCAGTGACAGACTATCATCAAGGACACATTGTTCTTCCAGTTTGCTTATCAAAGAGTGCCAAGAGCCAGGCTTTTCATCTTACCACGCTAGGTTTGATGTTTTATAGCACTGGAAGCTAAGAGCCCCTGTGTCAGACAGGAGATAAATCCATCAGAACCATCCTGGTTTGCAGATTCTACTGGACATCAGCGTGTGCTCAGAAACCTGGTTACAGCAATTCCCTCCTGTCTGAAAACCAACATCCTCTTTTTTTTTTTTGGAACGGCCTCAGAGACAGGTTGGTAAAACCCCCCAAACGGTGACTTTCACATGCTGTCCTTGTTACATGTTGCTGAATAACACAAATGCCCTGAAGGCACATGGATTTATTGGTCTTAGTATAACTATCAATGTGAAGATGAGTTGTCAGCAAAACATAAACGTGAAGGAAGCATAGTAATAATTAAGGACTTTCGATTTGAAACAGCACCCTGCAGAGATTCAAGAGAAATCAGAGACCATTTCCTCCTCCTCCCCCTCAACCAGCTAAGAAATATGTATCTATATGTGTATATAGATACATATGCTAACCTAAATGGGAAAGAAATGGAGAGCATATTGAAGAAACACATGAACTGTGAGAGAGAATCCATATTCATGGCATTAGCTCTGCAACACTAGCCCATCAGCAGGTACTTCAAACATATCGCTTCTTCCTAGAACTTAAACAACAAGGAGAGAAAATCCATCCTAATTTACTGTGAGTTACTGAGGGTTAAAGGTTTGGAACTGTCTTGGCGTCTACTAGATCAGAAATGTTGACTTGTGGCTGATAGGTAGAGTACATTAAGGGTTTGGTATGGAAAAGACTTGGGCGTTTAGTCAGCCAGTTAACAGGTATATTAACTAATTTGATTATTGACAAAAAAGACGGCATTCATAGAAAAACAGGTGTAAGTGCTTTTTGAGTAACAAAGTTAACCATTTTTGTCTCCATTGTGGATCTGCCTAGAAATATCTTTTCCACAATTTTTATGGATTAGAACTAGTCCCTATTCCTTTCCTTGCCTGACTGTAACCAAATCCAACTACTGGTATCACCATAATCTAAGCTAGCAAGTAAATTATTTATTTACGTTTATTCCTCTATGATATGAAATACATGTTTTGAGAATTAGTGGGATTATATTTAAAATCCTATAACTGAGGAAGGCTCTTACCCTAGCAATTTTGAGAGTAGTTTAGCACAAGTGAAATGCAGCGTGGGGCAGTGTTTCCACTTCTGCTCTGAGCTTAGTAAAAATGACCTGGGACTATCAAGGGCTGAATAACTGCTGTCAAAACAACGGGATTTTCTGTTGAAGAGGAATTGGCAAAGTTTGGCATTTCTCAAGGCCAATTTTGTTACCTGACATTCTGCCTAAAAGGAACTGCGAGTGACAAGGTTAAGGGCTCATTCAATGGCTATGAAATCAGCATCAAGCAAATAGCCACAGGGAGTGCCAGGCCATGTTCAATCCTTTGCCTGGAGTCTTCTATATTAGGATTACTCTTGACAGACAGAGCAAAGGCTTCAGTTGGCCTAGACAGGGAGGATGAGCAACACAAAACAACTTGCTACAAAGCACGGGGATAGTGATGCAGTGGCAGAAGCTGCTGGTGAGCCTTAGCTACCTTTAAAACCTCTATGTCTTAATTGTCTTTAGTCTGAATTCTTCCTCTCATGAAGAAAAGCCAGTTAGGACATAGTCAAAAGCCTTTTCTGAACCCTGGACAAAACATCGGAGTCAGCTAATTTAATCTGGCATATAGTTATTAAAAATCTGACAATCACACAAACAGAACAAAATTTTCTGCCTGCCTATTGGCCTTGTGACTTATGGCCTAGGGTGAAGGAATTGGTCTACCTAATTGCAATGACTTTATCCAAAACAGTGATTAGAGCAATTTAAAAAGGTTTCTTCTGCAGGTGACCACTTTGCCTGATGCCAGGTTAATTTGATCATACTTGTTAATTTGAATCATGTTCCATAAGAGGATGATGATAAGGCCTCCATAATTGCAAGGATTGTAAACGTGCAACCAGTACTCCACTCACCATTTATTCAACCAAGCCACCTTCAGGTGGAGAACTGTAACTTCAGCTGCTCATTCATGATTGCTCTGAGTGCTTCTACTCTTTCCAGAAAGTTGAGACTTTGCACACCTTCAGCTGTCCATATCCCAGGTGGACCAACTGACGTTGTCAAGGATGCTGAGTTATAGGCAGACTGGATCACAAGGAAAGTAACATCCAGCGGAGCAGCAGAATATCTTATTGAGCCAAATGGCTAGGCCAATATTTATAAGAACGCAAAGGTTGGATTGTCATTTGACTGTGCAGACATAGCATCTGTGACTCAGCAATGTAGAAGTAGTTGGATTTAAGTCCTTATCTATACTGCACAGGCAAGATATAATTGCCACGTGTCTAGATGTGCCTGAAGTAGCTTTTATCTGTGAAGGAGTTGCAATGAGAAACTTAAGGCTTGATATTTGCTCTGTATTAGGGGCTTATGTGGTCATGGCTTGCTCAGTATGGGTCACCGGACAGAAGCTGTCTCAGGAGAACCTGCAGACAGATGTTGCAACACAAACACCACATGAATCGGTGCATGGATTTTATCTACTCGTTGTAGAGCAGTTATTTCTGTAAAGTCAGATGTGTAGCTAGGATGAGCTGCAGTGGTTAGTGGTGATGGTTTCATAGTGGTGACTGGCAATGCTCATTTTTCTGTATATGTGTAGAACTGTTCAAACTGCTAATTATTGTTTGATAGAGACAGTGTGTGTTGTTTTCTTATCTGTCCAATTCCCCCCATGGTGATGCCTTTATCAGAGCAAGTAGGCAAAGCATGTACTTATACACATACTGACTGTCATAAAACTGACACGTAAAAAAGTCAGGTGAAGGCACAGGTACCAACAAACCTACAGAAGCATTCCCTACAGGCTATAGCAAGCAGTACAATAATAGTCCTGCTCTAGTCCATTTGGCCTCGAGATGCCAAAATTGAAAGACTTGAAAATTGAGTAAAGAGTCATGAAGTGCTGTGGTTTCCTTGGTCCACTAAAGCAAAAGGTAGCTTGTGCTTTTGAGGAGAAAAGAGGAAGCAAAGAGTGGGGCAACTTTGGGGTGATAGCGTGGTCTTTTTCTATTAGCTGAATCTCACTCTGGCTTATGCATTTGTAATATTCAGAATTTTACTTGAACTCTGTGCACACAAAAGAATCTGCTAGGGACAGTGGGAAATAACATATAGATTGAGATGAGTAATAAATAAGGTGTAATGTGTTTATTCTGAATCCGTCTGTTCCACCTGCCCACATACCTAAAGCACATATCACTGCAGTAGCTTAGCATCATGTCTTATCCCTGGCATGTTCATGTTTATGTATTTCTGTTCTGTGAAAAAATGAGGCAAGTTACAGTGTTTCTTTACATTCCACATATGTTGTATGCTATTTATTCATCCTTTTTTGCTCTTACCTCTAAGAAGTATTTCAAATCATCTTGACATCTCATCTATACACAAGGCTAGGAAATTTTGCATTTCCACCAGTTTTACAATCCAGTGAAAACCATTTATTTCCTTGTTTTTTTTGTTTTTTGTTTTTGTTTTGTTTTGGGTTTTTTTGGTCAGTGCATCATTACAAATTTCTGTCATGAAAGAAAATATTTTGCCCATGCAAGCTGAGTTTTTGCTTCATAAATCCAGGAGCCACTCATATCCCTGCAGAGGCAATTGCGTAGGGTCAAAGGTTAAATTTAGATTTTTCTGTCACTGATCCCATTATAAAGTTAATTTGCAGAATGGTATTACCCAGCCTAGCAAGGAGACTGGCCAAAGGGGCAGCAGGAGGACTGACTGAGAGAGAAGGGGCCAGTTCTGAAGTCTAGCTAAGTGGGCTGAATAAAGGCTTTGGTTCAGGGTGGAGGAGTGAGTGGACAGACTGCTGCCTGCGTGCTGCTCCTCTGAGGTTCAGGTGCTGCCTCCTCTAGTCTCAGTGCAGAACTGGGGTGGGTCTGTGTTTTGCCACATATGATTTTTTTATGATGCAGGAGAAGGAATATGGTTTTAGAGTCACTGAAAGAGGCACAGTCAAATCAGCATCTAAGCAACCTTCTGGTCTTTCACCCTAACACATGCTTAGAGACTTCAGCACTGCGTTTCTGAGACCATAGAAAGTATATGTGAGGGCTGCCTTTTTCCCACATGCCTCCAAGCTTCACCATCTGCCCCAAAAACTGAGGGGGGGTTAACCTTTAAATGGCTTATTTTGGGGATGGTCAATGATTTGTGGCTTGATTTAGTGTTCCATCCTGCCTTGCCCTGCTTGACACGCAGAGGAAAATGAATGTCTCCATTTTTATACAAGTGTGATAGTTTAGGGGATCTAGGTCAAATGAAGCAGCCAACAGACTTTTTGTGTACCCGGCGTCCAGAGCAGGGTCTTAGTGCACTCTGCTGCAGTCATTCTGGCTGCTTGCCCCACATGCTGTGGCTACAAGATTGATTAAAGGCCACTGAAATCTGTGGTCAGTTTCAGGATGCTTTTGGATGATCCATCAGGCCCTTGGAGAGCAGAACCGTGGTCTTGTCCACCCGGCTCCAGGCCAGGTTCTGGGTTGTGTGATGGAGAGAGAAACGTCACTGCCCTGAGATGTGAGGAGAGGGGGAAGATGTGAAAGCAATGCTAATTCCTACTTCTGTCTCTTGTCAGGCAGGTGAGAAATGAAATCGAAAGGAGCTACGCAAGGGGCTGGAGAACTTGTAGTTAAAAAAATTAATAAAAAAAAAAAAAGAGCGACAGATTCAAGCTCTGGGTGTGATGGAGTTTTGGTGAGCTGAAATTTCCTCAGGCAGCTCATTGTTTCAATGGCGAATTGCAGGACCTGATTTTTTAGAGAAGAGGAAGCAGGCAGGCTGCTCAGCACTGCGGGAAAGCTAGTGCCTTGTCTGATGTCTCACAGCAAGACACAAGAAAGAGAAGACTGTGGAGGCTTCTTTTTCAGCTGATCACCAGTGAGCAGACAGGTCATTTCTAATTAGTACTCGTCAAATTAAACCAAGTTAACCCGACCAAAGTGGGAGGTATTATATCAGAAACTGGGCTGTCATTCAGGGCTTTAATGTTCTGGACAAACTATAAGGCTCTTCTATGTTCTGGTATCCTTACCAGACTCTTAAATGCTTTAAAAGAAAATGGGACTTTGCATACAAGCACATAGAAATGCCCTGACTCTGGCCTGCCTCCCTCTGAGGGTAGCCCTGCCCAGGGTGGACTTCCTGGCCCAATGCTTGGCATGGGCAGGTCCTGCTTTGTAAGTCCCTTTGTGCTGTTGTGCTCCCTGTTTGTGTGTATTGAGCAGTGAGAGGCAAAACACGATCCTTTTACTTATTCTATGGGTGTAGGAAGGGTAATTTTTTTATTTTGACTCTCCTGCAGTGTTCAGTGGAAGTGACAGGAGCTGGCAGCTGAGATCACTGCATTTCAAAAGTGAGACTGAAGAATGCTATGTATCCTCAGTGTACCATATTCGTATTTTTTAAGTGTTTAATGTTGTGTAAAATTTCTCTGATAGAAACTCTTAATAAGGTATTAAAAAAAAGCCTAAAGTAAGATTAGCAATTTGCACCTTTTTAAAAATGAACAGTACTCTTGTTGTTTTGATATACAGCTCTGTTATCAATTTGCATCTTTAAAGAGGTGTAACTTTTCTCTGATAACTTCTGCTCTCTTTTAGTTAGCTGACAAAACTCAGTTTTACTTTGCATGTATTGCACTTTCCTACGTACAGTTAAAGCAAGCCAGTAACAAAACCAGATTTTTAAAGAACTGGAGTGTGATTCAGCTTATTGTAGCCTAGGCTATCAGAGTTGACTGGTAATCTTGCTGAAGAGTAGCCCTGCAGGTTATTAAAGAAAAAAAAAATTAGTTTCTGAGAATATATCAACAAAAATTTCTTCATGCTTGAACAGTCACATACCCATAACCTTCTTATTTATCAAACTGGCTCCAGGGAATAGTACAACCTTCAGCCTGCTATCGTGCTGCGAACTGTGCCTGTTGGCAGAGCAATCTTGACTGATAATTCCCATCTTCCAGCCTGCCTTACCCTATCTGTTCAAATTGACTTACCCCAGCTATAGCACCCAAGGAGACACCTTCTCCTACAAGGTCTAGTTGTCAGAGGTCAGTCCATTTAGACTATTCTCCAGCATCCTGGCATGTCTGGGAGGCCTTAGGTTTATGGACCCTATACAAATATGTTGTAACGTAAACATCATAAACAGGGCCATGCTGTTAAACATATGCAAAGAAGTCCTTTAGCTGGAAGAGGCTTGAAACCTTTTACGGCAATGGTTTCGCTCTTAACTATGAAACTGAAATCTTGTCTATATGTTTTTCCTATTTCATTCCCTCACAAGTAGTTAGAGTAAACTTGTTATCAGACCAAAAACTAGCTATGAATTGTCATTATTTTTATTGTTTTTTTTTTCCCCCTCAATTAATAACATTTAACACATCGGTGGTGAGGCTTGCACATTAGCTGAACTCTGTCTGGGTTTCCAGAGAGGCTGACTGTGGTGTGGGGCAGGGCTGCAGGGCACTCTGGCATTACTAGCGAGCTGTGCTTGGACATCTCTCAAGGAGCAGGTGTTCTCTGGCGTTAGGGGCAGAAAATGAACCTGAAGATGGCAGTCTGGCTGCTCACAAGGTTTATGGAGAATCACAGAATGTTAGGTATTGAAAGGGACCTTAAAGGATCATCTAGTCCAATCGCCCTGCCGGAGCAGGACCACCTAGATCAGATCACACGAGAACGCGTCCAGGCGGGTTTTGAACATCTCCAGAGAAGGAGACTCCACAACCTCTCTGGGCAGCCTGTTCCAGTGTTCTGTTACCCTTACTGGGAAGAAGTTCTTCCTCACGTTTAAGCGGAACCTCCTGCGTTCCAGCTTATATCCATTTCCCCTTGTCCTATCGTTGGATGCCTGGCTCCATCCTCATGACAGTCACCCTTTACAAATTTATAAACATTAATGAGGTCCCCCCTCAGTCTCTTCTTCTCCAAGCTAAAGAGACCCAGCTCCCTCAGCCTTTCCTCATAAGGGAGATGCTCCACTCCCTTAATCATCTTTGTGGCCCTGCGCTGGGCTCTCTCAAGCAGTTCCTTGTCCTTCTTGAACTGAGGGGCCCAGAACTGGACACAATATTCCAGATACGGCCTCACCAGGGCAGAGTAGAGGGGGAGAAGAACCTCTCTCGACCTACTAACCACACCCCTTCTAATACACCCCAGGATGCCATTGGCCTTCTTGGCCACAAGGGCACATTGCTGGCTCATGGTCATCCTGCTGTCCACCAGGACCCCCAGGTCCCTTTCCTCTGTGCTGCTCCCCAACAGTTCAGTCCCCAACTTGTACTGGTAAATGGGGTTGTTCTTACCCAGATGCAAGACTCTACACTTGCCCTTGTTGTATTTCATTAAATTCCTCCCTGCCCAACTCTCCAGCCTATCCAGGTCTCTCTGAATGGCAGCACAGCCTTCAGGTGTGTCAGCCACTCCTCCCAGTTTAGTGTCATCAGCAAACTTGCTGACCATGCACTCTATCCCCTCATCCAAGTCATCGATGAATATGTTAAACAATACAGGTCCTAGTACCGACCCTTGAGGGACTCCACTGGATACAGGCCTCCAACCGGACTCTGTCCCATTGACTTCTATCCTTCAGCCAGTTCACAATCCACCTCACTATCCGATCATCCAGATCACACTTCCTCAGTTTAGCTGTGAGGATGCTGTGGGAGACTGTGTCAAATGCTTTACTGAAGTCAAGATAGACCACATCCACTGCTCTACCATCATCCACCCACTGGGTGATGTCCTCATAAAAGGCTATCAGGTTTGTCAAGAACGACTTCCCCTTTGTGAAGCCATGTTGACTGCCCCTAATGACCCTCTTATCCTTGATATGCCTAGAGACAGCACCAAGGATAAGTTGTTCCATTATCTTTCCAGGGATGGAGGTGAGGCTGACTGGTCTATAGTTACCTGGGTCTTCCTTCTCGCCCTTTTTGAAGATCGGAGTGACATTTGCTTTCCTGCAGTCCTCAGGCACCTCTCTCGTTCCCCACGGTTTAGCAAAGATGATGGTGAGTGGCCTGGCAATGACATCCACCAGCTCCCTCAGCACCCGCGGGTGCATCCCATCAGGACCCATGGACTTATGGATGGCCAGGTTGCTTAACTGGTCCCTAACCAAGTCCTCATCAAACAGGGTAGACTCCTCCTCTATCCTGACTTCCTCAGGAACCTCAGGGTTCCGAGGCTCATCAGGATAGCCTTCAGCAGTATAGACTGAGACAAAGAAGGCATTCAGTAACCCTGCCTTCTTCTCATCCTCTGTCACTAGGGCACCCTCCTTATTCACCAGTGGGCCTACATTGCCTCTAGTGTTAGTTTATCTGCAATGTGTTTGAAGAAGCCCTATTTTGCAACTATTTTGAAGAATAGTTCTTCATAAGTCTGTTCCAGACCTTGATGAAATCATGAGGATTTCAATTGCCTTTAGGCCTCAGCAAAGTTAGTCTTCAGTTTTAAAGATGGCCTGTCTCTGAGTTGGTTCCTGAAGGTATGTGAAGTTTGGCTTCCGTGAGTGGCTGAAATGGGAAACCAAAGAAAGCAAAAAGCAATAAACTATTGATCATTGACACTTCAGACTGAGTATTCTATAAGTTTAATAGTATGTCTTCCCCATTCATACATGGAAGTCCTGCAAAGTGATATTCAATAAGAGATATTCAATTGTCTTCTGCTGAACACATACAATGTAAGTGTCAAACTGTAGGAATTTTGCTCCTTTAAATGTAAAACCCTTTATGCAACTGAATGATAGAATGGTTGCTGAGTTCTTGTCAAATCTGCTAGCAATTGATTATAGGGGAAAAGCATGGCACATCATCTATCAGCTCTCTGCATGGGGGAATGATTAGATTCTTTTGATCATTTATAGGGGTATATTAGGTCTCAAAATGAATCCACTCCTCCAGCTTTTAAAGAAGAGAACAGTCACTTCTGACTGAACATTGGTATGTGTAGGAAGATCATAAATGTGAAATACAGGGCTGCAGCACAAAAATATTTGAAAAACCAAAATCTTGGTCTTAGTCTCAGCTTGATTTATCTTTGTGCTGCAGGCAGGAGAGCTGTCCCCAGTGGCAATGTTCTTTAGTGGCTTACATGGCCTCTGCACCTGTGAAAGTGTTGTCCTTGAAATCACTAAGGAATATCTTTATTTCAATTTCAGCTTGAGGTTATCATTATAGTACATTTTAAAGACAGATTTAATTCCCAGTTCATACATGGAAGTCATACAAATTATTGATTTTTAGCCCAGATCATTAAGAATTTTAACACAGGCTGTGGCTACTCAAATAAAAGAGGTACTATTAAGAGCTTAACAAAGGTTAATTTTGGCATATAATTAACTCATCAGCTAATGAGCTAAAGACAACTTTATCATTTAATTGCTACATCGGGTAAAAAGTTCAAAGAGGAAAAACAACAGCTTTCAACATCTAAGTGCTTAGAGTAGTAGCCGTGCTTATTCCCTCACCTCAAGGAAGGTTAAAATCCAGCCTCTCTTACAAATCCCTCTTCTTTGTGTTTCTCATTTCTTTCTTCAGTCTGCTTATGGGAACAATTCCTTCACCCTTAGCTTGCTGTATCTATTCTCATATGTTGCGGGGTAGCATTTAAAATGAAGATGAGTGATGAATTCATAAACAAATTTCTGAAAGTATTCAAATCAAGGCGGTGGGTAACAGCCTAGTGGAAAATGACGCTACTCACTCACTCCATCCCTGTGCCATCCATTCATTCCCCAAGCTTATTCAGTAGCTGCTGGAGGCAGCGTTTCAGTCAGACGAAAGAAGTTGCATTCTCGGTTGATGTTATGAAGTAATATGCTGTGTGGTAGTTTTCCTCTTGCATAACATGTCAACCTACCTGGAGACTAAGAATTAAATCTAGAAGTTTAGTTAATCTTTGAAGTTAATGGAAAAACATTTAGTAGGGCAGACGCTCAGCTGCTGTAACTTGTAAAATTTGTCACCTGAGAATCTGCCTCATTGACTATGGTGGGACCCTCGTTTTGGGCCTTGGGCTCCCATTGAGCAGAAGGGTCTCTCAGTGACAGTACTGGCTGTCCTCTTCTTTTGGGAGCTCCTGGGTTTGAATCGCATCTTCCCATCTGTTTTCTACACTGGGGACTGAACCTGAAGTTGCCTGTGATGCTGAATGGGGCAAAACAAAGAATTTAATGGTGCTTTGGTAGGAGGTGGGATTAGATAAGGCACAGCAAGGAAGGGAAAATCGGCACAAGGGAAATGGAAAGCCGCACAGCATGAGAAATAGAGCAGTTGTGGGGCTGAAAGAGCGGGGAAGCAGCAGCTGAGATCTGTCTGTCCTCATGGAAAGGTGAATATTTAAAAGCTGAATGTCCAGGCCACAGTTTGTGATGGGGTTTGAAATTCATCAGATCATCTATCCTTATTCCTTACAGTTCCTTCACAGGATGAGAAACTTTCCTGCAAACAGGCACTCCGACAATGACAAACTGAATCCTCATTAAAACAAAGAAAGGTTAAGGGGAAAAAATAACCTATTTAAAATGAGGTAACTCACCAGTCTTTGAGCTGTAAATTGACAATAGGATTTATATAAATCCATAATTGTATCTCTTTTACCTGCAGTTAGGCTAGTTAATGATGAAAAAAGTATACAGCCTATCGTGAGGTTTTAATGAGGATTCTTTTTGCAGAGTTAAAAAAATCCACCAAATTAAGTTCTGCCAATTTACTCCATTGCAAATTGAGCGCCACCCTGCGTGCAAAAAAAATCATCAAGTAGCTTAAATCAGTTACAGCTAAATGTGTAAGTCAGCGTGTGCTTTAGCCTTTAGTCATGAAGAATATATTAGATTTTAAAAATAAATGGCTTTCTGCTGAGTCTTCATTGCAATGGCTTTCTGACTTTTAATTAAATTTTCAGTACTTGTGGGTGCTTCTTCATGTACTTTGTCCACGGAATTCACAGCATCTCTATCATTATGTGTGGTGGAAAACCAGATTGGAGATTATTAAACTTGTTCATTCCTTTGTTATTCACTAGTACAATACCTAGAGAATTTATTATTTTCTCTTGTAAGATAAGAGCAAAGCATTTATTCTACAATAATACTCTATAAGAATGAAGGAAGAATGCATAAACTGAACATGATTAGCAGTAGCGGGTAGCTCGTTATGTTTTGCTCATTAGACACTTCTGGTCTTTCATCAGTGCTAAATGAACTTAATGTAAATTAGTAAGTATGGGTTGGTGTCATTTGGAAGAAGCTCGTAAGGAAAAGGTAAAACAGTGGGCATTGCTGGCCTCAGCAAGGAGTGCTGGTGCCTGCGACTGTTGGAGGGAGTGGCTGATCCTTGTGTGGGATGGCAGGAGCCGTCTCCGTGAGGCTGAGCATTGCCTTGCTCAACTGCAGCACGAGTGGAACCACTTCGCACAACTGATGGCTAACTGGGAGGGGAAAACATGCCCAGCGCTGGCTGGCTGTTTGCTGCACCAGTGGGACTCTGGTGCCAGGTCCAGGCATGGGAGTGCTGGCCCTGCAGAGCATGCCCGCCACAGGGCAGGCTTGTCTGCTGGGCTCCTGCCTCCCTGCTTGTGCGAGGTAGGCAGAGTTCAGTGCCTGTCTCCCCAGTAGCCAGGGCGCGCTGGCTGTGTGCTGGCTCACTGCCCCAGGGGCCATGACTGGTGGCCATGTTGGCTCCGGAGCACCCTGAGGTGCTGCATCCAAACGGTGTGCCTCGTCTGGCCCATGGTGCCAGCCTTCTCTCCCTGCCCACTCCCGCCGCATCTGTGGGCTTCCAGGTGAAAAACTTCACTTGAGAGAAGTCAGAATGTGTAATTTCGGAAATGGTGGTGGTACAGGGGAGCAGCTCTTCCCCATTGCTTGCCAGGCTGGGGTTTAACCCAGCAGGTCTTCTCACAGGCGTGGGTGAGGGTGGGCTGGGGCTATGGCTATCACTCAGCTGGCTTGTAATTATCTAATTAAGGTTTAGGCCCTGCCTGCAAAAGGCGGGCCATTTCCTCCTGGCTGTGGGAGATGCACTGATATCCTTGGAGCTGCAGCCTAGGCTGGTGAGCAACATCGGGCTACCCGCACCCCTCTCCCCTGCCCCAGAGCTCCCCGCCAGCGGGACACTGGGCACACCTATCCGCCCCCGTCCCATTCATGGTGGTGGCTTCTGCGAGCAGGTTGTGGTGCCAGGGGGAAAGGGCGCAGCCATGGGCGGGCTGAGCTTTGTCACCTTCTGCCGAGATTTGTGGGAACACCAGCGGGGCCCGTGCTGCGAGCTCTGCCTGCAGCCATGCGTCCATAGCGGAACCGTGTGGGTGACAGCCTGCACAGGATGATTGCTGTGTGCCTGTGAGGGAGATACGGAGTCATGGAAATGTGACAGGAGGATGCAAAGGTTTAAGAAATATTCTTAGCTCCCCCTGCCCATCAGTGCTCATTGAGTGTAACAAAAATGAATGTGGCCGGGCAGCGATGGACCGATTGTGCACCTAATTTCAAGTGTCTCATCACCAATTATCCCCATGCGTATCTGTTCTCTTTACCTGATGGACTAAGATTGACTCTCAGACCTGGGCACTCTTCCTCCTCAGCATTGCTTCCAGCATGTCATTTTTCCATTTGTCTGCACCTGCCACTTTAAAGGCTATGGTCTGGATCACTTACTGCCTGTGTGGCTATTCTGTCTGCAGCCAAGTGTCAGTCCTGGAGGATAACATCTCCCCCCTGCCCCCCTAGTTTGTTTTATTATGGGAGAGTCAAGAGCCTCTTCCTGGAATTGGGTGCAAACCAATTTCACAGGGAGCTAGGCCTGTATAGAGGAGACTTTAATGGGGACTTCAGAGGGGTGTTGGAGGTGGAGAGAGTAATGGACACTTTCTTTTTTTAAGTGTAGGAAAACTATAAAATGGTGTTGTCCTTGCAGAATGTTTCTCATTAACCTCTTACAACATCTGCTGGAGCTGGCTGGAAAGCAGGAATTGTGGGGATGGGAGAAAGGAAGGAAATTTGAGAAGTCGGTTAGTTTTTGTTTTGTGTCAAAATGAACAGTGCAATTTTTTGATAGGGGAAAAGAGACATTCAGAACCAGTCCTTTTTTCCTCCCACTCTCTCCCTCCTGTTGCTGTTGGTACTCACTCTGGATGTGGCCAAGCCCTGTTCTTTCCTGGCCTCTTTCAGAGTGAGTTTTAGGCCCAGGGTGTCCTAGAGAGAAGAAGCAGCAGGGTGGCTGGCAGTGTTTTTGAGGTTGCTCTAAATGGTTAATGGTGTGTTGGGGTTGGAGGGGTTTTGCCTCTCTCCGCTCTGGCAGGATGCAAGCTAGTTGCAGGCCAATCGGGCATGCTAACACAGTGGCCCTGTCTGGTCTCAGCTGTGCTGATATCTATGGGGCTTTTATCCCTCCTCTTGCAGGTGATCTGCAGAAATGGGCTCCAGAGCACATTCTCTATAAAAACTTTCCCTTCTGACTCTATTTTCCAATGAAAGGTAAGAGATTTGAGTGCAGTTCTATCCAAAGGTTGCTGCTCTAAGCCATTAGCTATTAAGCACTTCAAACATGGGGAAATTCCCATTTCTTATGGTTATTGTTGCACTTTGCTGAAACAGAGTTGGGTATCCTTCTGAGGAGGTGTTCAGAGAAGGTAGAAGTAGAGGGGGACAAAGACCTAGCCTTATTCTTGGTTCATGCAGGACAGTTTGTGTAGAAGGTATCGTTATTACATTCAAGTGCTGCAAGCAAAGTTGCTGGACAGCTTAAACATTCTCCAGCAGATCCATGTGAGCTCTCATTTGTACAAATTCTGGTAAAACAAGTTTTCTGACCTAAATCGGCACCAGCCCAGCACTAAGGAGTGGAGTTCTTTATCCAGCAAGGTACCTTCCTTGTCAAAATGCATTTACATAGAGCCCTGCAGCCTGTGCACTAACAGCGCCTCCCCCTGCTCCTGCCTCCTAGTGGGCTGTTGGAAGGAGGCTATACATATGTATTAAGTTATTAAGCAGTGGCATGGGTTCTCACAAGTTCAAACGCAGAGCATGCTGTGCCTATGCTCAAACGTCTCCAGGAGGGCCTGGATTAATAGAAATGCAAATGGAGCATCTGCACAAGGCCATATGATTAGAGCCTTCCCCCTCACACCTCAAAGTCAAAAGCAGAGAAACACCGCATGAGAAATACAACCAAAAAAACCTGGTGATATAATATGCAAAGTCTGTTACCAGTTTCAACAGCAGTCAGCAAAACATTGAGCCTCACTGCACTTTAAGCATCATTGGCCCTACCTTCTCAAAGGTAAGTGGTTTAATCAGCGCTGAATTGCTTGGGTCTTAGTGTCCGTAGCAATGCTTACCTTTGCCTAGGATTCCAGGGAACTTCAGCCCAGCCCTGTCCAGCAGGAATACTGCTAACCCGAGCAGAAAAGCTCCTATTTCATGCCAACTTATGCAGAGTTCTTTCTGTACTGATGGAAGGTTTGAACGTGGCATATGCTAGTAAAATCAGCTGGGGCAGACATGCTCAGTCAAATTCTGCTTTCAGGAACTGATATTGATGCAAGTCCGTATGTAATCACTCTGAGTCTATTTCCTTCCACCTGACAGTAGAATTTGACTCACTTGAGACATACATCCTGCTGTGTGTCAAGGTTTTTCCATCCTTCTAGAAATGCCCATTCGACCATGGTGTGGACTAGTGTGGCCTTACCATATGTTGGTTCCTGTTGCCATAAACATAGAATAACCAGAAGGCAGTGAAGCTATCATTTTGTGCTGTTCATCCCAGCAAGATCCATGAGATGTAATGGGAGAGGGCTAAGTAATGGAAAAAACTTTTCAAATCTTCGCTCATGCAGTGGTGTCAGGTTCCTTAGAGACGAGAATGACTGTTCTGTGGAGAAATCTAGACGTTTCTGCAGGAAATACAGACTTGTGCCTGTTCAATACCCATACAATCAGGTGTGGTTTTCTGTTGCTTCCTAGTGGCCTGTCTTCTCTGAAGGTAAATTGTCACAGATTACTGCAGGCTTCCTCTGGCCAGGATCTTCTGGAGACAATTTCATTCCAGCGAGAGCTTTGCTGGGTAAAGTCTATAGGGACAGAGAGACAGATGCCCACTATTCTTTGCCTGCTTGCCAAGTTGATTTCAGCCTTGCAGGGCCATGGCAAAAAGAGAGGTACTCATGGGGAAGCATCTTAGCTTTATTTCTACATATGAGACCGACTTCCCGTTGGATGTGGATCTGCTCTTGACACATTTCAGAACCAGATATGTGCAACCAATCTCTCATTCTCAAGCCTCACCCTTGTGTATCTGTACCGTGGATGTATCTATGCAAGCAAACATAGTCCTTTGTGGTTTTGTAAGACTAGATACTGCAAAACCTTTTTGCTTCTATGCAGTTGTCGTATCTGCTTGACCAAGAAGCCATCTTGGCTTTGGAAAGGTTTCTTGGAAGAGGATTACAGCTGTGATTCTAAATTTAAGCCACTATTAGTGATTCTGTTGGAATAAGAAATCAGACTGATCTTCCACACTTCATGGAGGTTTTATTTAGTTTATCCTTGACAATGATTCTCCTGATGGTATAGGCTATTCACAGATGCTTATACACTTAGTGTCTGTATGAATGAGGGAGCAAACTCTTGAGCTCTTCCATGCCCTAGAATAAGGCTCATGAGCAGCTGTTGTTGCTTGTACAGTGGGTCTATTTAATATGTAAAGGGTAAAAACACATTTAGCACTCCTTCTATGATTTTCTGTATGGAAGTTGGGAAACTATCCTGAACATAATGTAACTTGGGTTGTGAAGGACAGTCCCATATATCTGCTTCTAATATCTCTCAGTTATGTGAACCTTACAGAGCAGCTGGTGATCATGCTTACTGCTTTGTGTGACTTTAACAGCTGAAATATGAATATTGCCCAACAAACACTGCAGTTTTTTCTTCAGAAGCAATTGCCGTGTTCTCTGGCTTTTTCTGCACTGCTTGTTGTTGTAGTTCATGTTTTGGTCACCTGCCTTGCATTCTGAGAACTCATTTCATACATCTGTTGCAGTAAACACACTCTTCCAGCTTCCCTTAGAAAATATGGAGAATTTGTCTTTGTTTCCCATCTTAGCCTTGTAAGCTGGAAAGCAAGCCAGAAAACAGAACCTATTGTTCTACAAGTGGCTACCTTTGCCAAGTAGCGTAGGAAAAGCTGTAGGTTTGTGGTTTTTTTTTTTTCAGGCAACTAAAAAGAGACTCTATTTGTATGGGACGTAAAATTTTATATATGTCTTTAAACAGTGTACCTGGAAATATTGAACCTTATCTTCTTCTTCTTCTTTAACATTCACAGGGCAGACGAAACATTGGGCTAGAAGAGGGAATCAAGCGTGATTCTTCTGTCAGTGTCAGAATAAGGTGACTGTGAGCTGTAGCTCACCTAACTGGTTTGATAGGTGCTGGCATCCTGCTTCATAGTTTTCCAGCAGAACAGTGGCATGACTATATGCAGGCCTTGGCTCTTCAAAGACATCACCAAATTTATTTGTGTGGTAGTTAATCAACTTTCTTATCTGGTCTCAAACCTTAGAACCAATGGTATGTAAATTCCCAAATAACTTCACACACCAGGCATGCACAGACCAAGATAGAGGAAGAATTAATAAAACATACATGTGAGTCTCTGCTGATTTCTCTACACATTAAAGGCAAGTGATTGCCCAGCAGTGAGTACATTTGTATACGTACTTCTCACATGCCATTAACAGAACTGACCTCTTTCAACAGCATACACAAACCCAAACCATAGCTACAGGAACCTTTTTATTTCTTCTAGTCGGGTCATATTATTAGGGTGTTTGCAGTTTGGTGGAGAAATGAATAAAGCAAATAGTCCTCTCAGGTTAGATGAGAATTTGACTTCCAGTATACTGTGGGCAGGATGAGCATAATATCTAACAGGAGAATCATAGAATGGTTAGTGACCATTCCTGTCCAACTAGTTGCTGCAGTTCCACGGTAAAAATAATAATATATTTCTGGGATCTTGATGCATTTTGATTGCAGTTTATGTGGTTGATTCAAGTAGAAGAGGAGGAGGAATGGAGAGGAAAAAAAAAAAGAATTATTCGAGATACAATACAAATATGCAGTAATTAGAAAAAAAGTAATTTATTATGCCCTTTACAAAGTATTTTTATTTGTTCAGGATGTGATTATGTTCTGAAATAGCACATCAGTGTAGATCAGTAGCTGTGTCTGTGTGCTTTGATATCTAAATCAGGATTCTGCTGTACATAATTTATTTCGAGTAATAACAAGGAACTGCCTAGGTGAAACTCTGGCTATTCTATCGCATAGTATGACCTACAGTAAAAAGCTAAAGCATTCAAATGATGCTTCAAACAGGATCTCTGCATTTCAGTTATCTAGAGAAAAAGCCAGTTTACTCCTATGAAGGGAGCAGAGCAGGGTACTTAGAGGTGCAGATATGACTGAGTAGTATAAGAACCTACTCCTTCTGGTTCACTACTGCCCCACAGCTGGAGATTACTACAGCCTGCAGATCAGACGCCAAATAAATCTGGGGAGTGCTCTTGACCTGTTTCAGGGCAAAGCCAGCCAGGTAAATTTAAATCACATTTAAATAGTTTAATTCACATACAGGTACTTTCAGCACCGTAGCAGCAACTGAAGCTGAAGCAAGCAGCTGGGCTGGTAATCCTTAAGCCATTTCAGCTAGGTCACTAGAGGAGGTGTCTTGGTTGCACCCTAACCTGACTTTTGCTGCATCTTGTAACAGAATATAGTTCCTCAAAATATTCAGCTCCTACTTAGTGCAGTGGTTGGGCCCTGGCACTTCAGAGGATGTTGCAGATCCTGATCAGGTACTTGTTTAGGGGAATGCTGCTGAGGGGATGCTAGAGCCAGATCTTCCATTGTTGTTAAGCACCTGAGCCCCAGCAAAGGTGGGTGGTTCTGCAGGTGTTAGATGCATCATTGCTGGCAATGATGTGAAGTAAAGGGAGAGCCTGGCGGACAGTCAGATGGTTTGTTTTTTTTCTCTTGTGTCCACCAATTCATTGTTGGTAGGTTTTTTCTTTTGGTCTTTACAATTTGGTGACACCACACGGGAGATGTAGCTTAATATTGACCTGTACAAACTGAACAAGGTGGGAAGCAGGTTCTAACAAAATCATGATTTTATTTCAGTGACAACTTCTAGGACAGGCTAAAGAGAGGCAAAACCAACTTTACATCAGAGATTCCTTGATACAACAGGATCTGCAAAAAGATAGCTGTCTCCATGTAGTAACCTTCTGACTTTTGTGTTTACTGTGGTTCTCTTTGCAGGTGCTTTTGAGGATTACAAGGAAGAGCTCTCAGTTACAGCAAAATCATCCTGCACAACAGCAGTCATCTCACATGGAACAAGCAAGGCCAGGTTTAGGTTTCTAGGGAGCCAGTGAGCTGAGTCAGTGGTATCCTGTGGACACTACTAGATGTCAACCCTTCTAAAAAATCCTTCTAGCTAGGCTAGGAATCTCCTAGCCACCACAATCTCTCTTCTCTCCAAAGTATCATGAGAAACAGTGATCTCTGTGTGTTTTGCTTCTCTTTGAAATGCTACAAGGACACTCTCTCTTGCTGCATTTTAGAGCAATGTAAGAGTGTACTCAATGGACTCTCAGATCTGAAGGGAACAGCAGCTGTTTTTTTAGTTGACTTTTTTTTTCTTTTAGTTCCCATCCTTCTTTTGAAGTGTGTCTAGGTTTATAGGTATTGTGTTTCCAGCTGCCACACACAAAATTAAGGTGAGATGTACAAGATGTATATTTTTTGACTACTAAGAACTGCAGGGTTAAAATTTTTTTCTGCTACGTGGATGGTACTGTTGTGAGGTTTTTTGTCCTTCCAGTATGTTTTATGTCCCCTCAGAACAGATCAATGAACAACTGGAGAGCAGCCCCAGTAGAGATGGCCATCTAATGCAAATGCTGATGAGAGGTTGACCCTACGCTATTACACCTGATAGATGAGCGGAAGGAGAAAAGAATCAGAATTGTGGCAGCCTGAGAAACAAGCCTAAAAATGTGCAGTGCTACTCCACATCTCCCAGCAGCTTGATCATTCCAGGTAATATCATGACAGAAAACTGAACTGCTGCAATGTTAACATGAATCACTACAGTGATTCAAGAGATGTCCAGAAGGAATTGGAAAGGGCAGGATTAGACCTGTGGATGCCTTTCTGCCTGGAATATAGATTTTTAAGATGGTGTCAGATGTCTGCAGAAAAGTAATGGTATTGGCAGCACTGTGAAAGGTGTCTTGGACTTTTAACGACCATAACTTGTTACAAGTAATTAAATATAGGATGTGAGTGCTACAAAGCAATGGATACTGTGCTGGGCTAAGTTTCCAAAAAGAGCAGTCTAAAATCTGTGAAGGGCTAAGTGGAGCATGCTGGGTGCTAGGCCCTTGAGATAACCAGACTGGTGCTTACAGATCTAACACGCAGACTTGAGGCCCGTGTGTTTGGGAACCTGAGCGATCCTATACACCTAGCTTTTGAACAGCCTGTTCCTGGAGCAGCTGTGGCTGTCTTAACTCCTATGCTTTATATATATTATGTCTAATCTTTTAATCTACAGCTTTATACTTGGATTTTCTTCCTCTGTGGACCTGTTTCTGCTTTCCTTAATATCTTAGTCCATTCTCTCTTTTGTTCCTGATGTTATTTTGCAGGGCTTTTATTTAACTAGTTGTAATTTTCCTTTCTCTTACCCAGACAATAGTCAAGGGTCTGGCTGGCCTTGGTACATCATGTACTTGAGTGGGCAGCCTCATCCCTAGACAGAACAGCTGGCCTTGGCTAGTGACTGTCTATTGCCTGCACTAAACAAAATCCAAGAATTCATTGTGTCTTCATTCGTAGTCTGAAGAGTCCTTCTAGTCCCACTGGGGAATTCCTTGCTAGATGCTATACAAAGATGTAGAAATATGGGTGGAATTTAAAAGTTTGGTTAGATTCAGGATTACTTACCTGTTTACAGTCTTTGGAGATACATGAGCAACCAGACTGAATGAGCCCTAGATCCTAGATGCCAGGCTTGTATCAACTTCAGCTGGTGGCAATGAGAAGGGAAAATAATGCCTGACTGATCATAGCCAAAGGGCTTGTCTGGAAGCCTGTCCCAGGGCATTGTGCTGTGGACTCTGGATGTACATTTCAGCCCGATGAGGGAACTTTTGAGACAGAATTTTCATGGAGAAACAAGAGGTACTAATTTGTTGCTCAAAGTTGAAAAATAAACGATGTTGCACTTAATAAATAGGGCGTTAATGATAGCAATGAAATAATCGATGTCTCCTCATTAAGTAACAAACAACACAAGCTGAAAAATTAACCAGTTTGTTTCACACAGTTGGATTAATGGAGAACCAAGTGAGTCTTAACTTCCTTTCACCAATGAATAATGGCCTAGAGAAACACAGTGCTAATCGAGGCAACACTGGTGGTAGTAAACAAGTCAATCCTGTATTTATTAGAGCAGTAGAACATGCATAATACATTGAGCTCTAGTTATCAGCTGAAGGTTGGACAATGCTGGCAATATAGTCTGTTGAATCTCTACTGGAAGAAGATTGTTTTTGTGACAGGAAATCCATATGTCTAGGAGGACAGGCATTAATTTAGTAGAAGGTGAGAAGAGTGCCACGTGTGGAGTGGGTGGCCTGCTCTTCACTTAACGGCCATTCAATAATTACTCTAAACGCATCACTGATACAGCAGAAGGCACTATCAATCATTCAACATCCTGCCTTTGTAAACTTCTTAATGCTGCTTAGGTTTGACTAGAAGTTCAGAGAAAACCAAGGACAGTATTTAAAAAGTGCATAAAGCAAGAATGCTATACAAGGCAAGTCAGATTTTTCTATTTTTGCACAGGAATGTGCAGAGTTTTCAGTGCCTGTGAAGCGAGCGTGTTGGAATGGGATTCAACTCAACTGACTTGCCACGCTGCACAATGGGTTTGGTCTAGAGAACAGCACCCTAGATTGGACCTTGTGAAGCCTAGTTGTTGCTTTTCCTTTGACCTGCTGGATGATATTTGATTCAAGTATGCCTCTTCATAACACATCTACAAGACAGGGATAATGATAGTGCCTATTGTAAAGTGCTCAGAAAGCTAAAAAGGGCCATATGGAAGACATACAAGGATTGCCAATTTCCTTCTTTATGCTTGTAAGTATACTAATCTTGAGCTTGCTGGTTGTAGCAGAAATAGCCATGATGGTCTCATCGGAGGGATTTCTTTCTCATCAGGATGACGCTTTCTCTTTTCTGTTTTAGATGACCATTTATGTACACTTGGCTGGTTACGCTGGTATCAAGCAACAGTTTTATACATTCTTAGTTCAATAAAGAATAGATTTAGTGCTGGGACAGTTGGAAGGTGGTCAGATAGCCCCAACTTTCTAAGATAGCTAAGCATATAGAACAGTAGCTACTATTCAGAAAGCTTCAATTCAGGCTCACAAAACTAGTTAAATCTCTTAGAGTCAACTGTTTTCCCTGAGGACTCCTTGATTTTGTCTTCGATTTAATTCAGGCAAACAGTCTTTATGGCAATGTGATTTATTGTAACTAATTGTTAGTTGATGGTGTTCCTCATGCTAAGTGCAGACGTTGGTCTTGGCAAAAGTCAAATGGAAGGTATTTTCAGTTTAAGATAAGCTCCATTTTCAGCAGCTAGTGGTGTCACCATTTTTCCCTAACAGATCACATTGTGACACACAAGAAATGTTATTTTGCAGAACTGCAAAATCCAGAGAAGATAATGAAAATTCATAAAGTATTGATAAAAAGAAGAGGAAGTATGAAGGATATTCCTGAAGAAGCTGTATCAGTAGGGGAGTTTCTATTACAGGTAACTGGAGTAAGTCCCTCAGGAGTCTTCTGTTTTCATCTATTTATTAAACAACTAAGAGAGTAAGACAAACTATAAATTAATTATACTTGGCAGTGACATAAAGTCAAGGCAGTGGTGAACACAGCTAATGCAATTCATAGACAACAGGGGGCCAAATTTTCTCCTTGCTTACACCTGTTCAATCTCACTGAAGTCAATGGGATTGGACAGGTGTAACTGAGGGGAGAATGTAGCCTCAGGCCTTTTCTAGAAAGGGGTGGAGAGCTGGTGAAAGATGCTTAATGTTAATAAATACGAAGTCTTATCCATTAGTCTGAGATGCACAAAAGACAAAGAATGAAGTGAGCAGAGAGATGAGATGCACACGGTGTGGCATGGACACTTTGCATACAGGAGCTCTGCTGATTTCAGGGGATGGTGAGAGAGCCCAGCCCAGCCCAACCCAAAGCCAGGTAGCTTTTGTGGTGGCGCAGAGGAGTTGCACCGATGAAGAGTTTTGAGTGTTTAGGTCTGTTTGCACAACCTGCAAACAGCAGGTCTATGCTGCAGCATAGAATATGCCTATCATGCTATTTATTGGTGACTTACATATGTAGTAGCGCTGACTACCTCTTATCAATGAAGAGTGTTGTCCCATAAACAGATTAAGTGCCAGTACCTCTCAGCCCTGTAGTTCTCTCACTCAAACTGTTCATCAGACTCTTGTCTGATAAAAGTATCCACAGCCTTGTATATTCATTCACAATCTAAATCTCAGGTTACCAAGGTAACAAGCAGGTTAATCAGCTCCACCACACTTTCCTTAATTGAGGGAGAGCACTTCATTCTCCACTTCAGTCAACTAAGTACAATAGCCTTTTTTAGTTGGCTCTTATAGACTGTTTTTGATCCACTTGACTCAGAGACAGTTCCCCTCTCCAACTATCATGTACAGTACTGTACACTAACAAAAAACGTGATTGAATTGCTGAATTACACAATGAGCTTTCCGACTGTCTTGTGCTACAATGTTCATACATAATTTATATTGGAATTGCATTAGGTTGTGTCCTTTGCATGAGATTGGTTGTCTTGTAGCTTATAGCTCCAGCCCTGTGATGGAGGTGGGGCAGAGCCATTCCACACCAGTATGGCTTTGGGAGAGTGGCCCATGGCTGAAACAGTGCAGGGGTGCACAGGGGACAGGGAGCCTTTCCTCAGCTCTGCCTGTCTGCCTGAGGTATGTCTCCTGCCTCAGTTCTCCATCAGTAAAAGCAGTTCTCCAACAGTAAAAGGGAAGATAATTTCCTGCAGGTGTATTGCCAATTTGGATTCAGATTCTTCTTGTGTGTGATGTGCTTCAAGGCAATTAGTGCCACTGCCTCATTTTTTTTCTGGGACCTCTTACTTCTAAAAATTTAAAAGAAGGAAAACACCATGCTCTATTAATGCTTTTTGTGAACATTCAGTGCTTCACCTGAGGCCCTCTCACCAACAGCATCTCAAAGCTCACAATGTTTCCTACAAGGATTTTGAGTGGTCAGCCATGCTTTTTGCATACTGCTTAAGCAGGGATGCATTTAATTGTCACTGAAATGCAGTCGCTTCTGCAGTGTAGCATGTATTTACCACGCACAGAAATAGTATCCAGCAATTATAGGCAGAAAGTAAACTGCTTGTAAGAACAGCAGGGGGGTTCAAGTAAGAAGAATGTATTTGAGCTGCAGTATTAATACAACTGATGCAACTCATGGCAGGGATTCTGGACTTTTATTTATATACATGCGGATGAATCTCTGGTTTTATGTCTGTCTCATGAGGTGGGAGCCATAATAACACAATGCCCTCTAATGCCAGACTGGAGAGTGAAGCAAGTAGCAAAACTTTGCCCTAGTTCATAAGCGCAAAGTTTTCAGTGACATCCTCAGACACCGCTCTCTAGCCACCAATGTAACCCTAAACCCACCCAAAGCCACTCGAGTACCTCTAAATTAAAAAAACCCAAACAAAACAGTAAAGAAGTACTAAGAATTTTAAACAAGCTCATTCTTTTAGTGTTTGTCACTGTGAACATGAAAGGTTGATTTGTGATGAGAACAGTATACAGCTGGCTTCAAATTTTCACCAGTATGGGACTTCTAAATGCCTGCTACTAGCAGCGCCTTTTTATTTATTGTGGTGTGTGCCTCTCTAAGTTTGGGAATCATCAAAATAGGGTAGACTCAGCCTTTGTAATGCAACCCTCTAGGAACAATTTTATTCAGTCAAAGTAATACTGAGACCTTAGAGAGGAGAATGGATCTAAAAAGCATAATTTTTTTTAAGAGAAGCCCTCGCACCAACCTTCTATTCTATACTATCATTAACAATTTCTGCTAACCCAAGAAGATGCAGTGCTTTCTAAAGTACAAGCCAAAGCTCACTCAGCTGTGTTAGAAGCAGATTTTTGAATCCCTTAGTTCCTGAAGTCTTTAATATTGCCCATAAATCTTGACAAAATTACTTTTTCAGGCTTCAAACAATGCTTTTTTATGAACTTTTCCAACTGTCACCTTGAGAAATATCTAAATGACCCAAGAACTACTTACATTTTCCACACTGTGTAAACCGAAATTTCACAACTGCCTATAATTTGAAATATTGTATCCCTCCCTCTTGGAAAAAAAAAACCCAAAACCCTCACACAATCACGTTCACTTTTTCTTCTTGACTGTATATCACATAAAACTAGCTCCCATGTCTGGAGTATCAAGTAACCAAGACAGAAATCCATTACTTTTTAAACGAAAAAATCTCAAAGTCTGAAAAAGTAGAGGCTACTCTGCAAATGAGAAAAAGTACATCTTGCTTACCAATGAGGAAGTACATGCTAAGTGTAACTTCTGCTAGAGAGGAGAGAGAAAGAGCAGGGACCCCCACAGTCAGAAAGCTCCACTGCATTTATGCTCATATTTCTGGCTAAGAAGAAAAAACCTCATTCACAGCACCAAAACCCCTTCCAGCATCCTGTGCTTACCAGCGTTAAGAAAATGTTATTGCCCTCTCTTCAGTTAATTTGCTAGAGATGCTAAACTAAGATGCAAAGTGGCAATCAAGAAATTATAGTGGTAGTTCAAAGAGAAACAAAAAGGTGTACTGAATCAAAAACAGATGAGTGGGATGTCTAAGAGTAAGACCAACACCATGAGGACAGTTGCACCTGGAGAATTACTGGCAGAGGAAGTGAGTTAAAAAGAATGTTTTTTCTGTTTTTTTATCTGTTACTGCCATGATGGACATATTAGAAATGCTTATCTGATTTTAGCCACTTTAGTATCTTTTTTATTCATATATATGTAAAATAATGCACATTGTTTAGAAGAAAATGTTTTTGCTGTTCATTTATGTAACATTTCTGACTGCCAACCTTAAAAGATTTGGGGGTGGGGGAGAGGGGGAAAAGTGCTTGTGGTAGTGAAGCACTCTCAATTCATTTACAATCGAAAAATGAAACAGAAAAGAAAATTCAAAGTAAATGCACATGGTGTTCAGCACAGAGACAATTTAGAAATTAACCCCAGAAAGTGCCCATTACAACGCAGCTGAAAGTATTTACACCTTGTTAATTCAAAGGTTTGTTTATCTCTTTTCTATATATACACTTGGAAGTGCCCTTAATATCCGTGTACTTCTGCAGATTCTTCCTGTCTTCACAGAGTTCTAATTAAAAAAATAAAAGCACAAAAAGACAAGCCAAATAAGTTGGAAAATCTAATGAAATAAAAAAGATAATATTTTATATCTTGGTGATATAAACCAAAAATACAATAATGAGCATCGATGGGACGTGAGATTAATCCCACTTGTGAAAAACACCTCCATAACTCATTCGTGACTAAGGCAGTCTTGAATTATGAGATTTACAGTTCACTCGTGGGATAAATTACATACTCCTCAGATAACCATTATGTATCTGGCAATGTCTGTATCGTTCACAGCTTTGGGTAACAGCAAGAGGCTGTGCTTTCCTAGTGCTTTAGCAGAGTGTGCTCTACAAACATTTATTGTACAACGCCTATTGCAGGGGATAAATAATGCAGACGAGGGAACAAAATTTACATTATAAGTTGATTAAACTGCTTAACAGTTTTTAGCCACTCTCTAAATAAGGATTTTTAACCAGATTTAATCTATGCAGTGTTTCGTGTCCAAAGAACTAGCATTTAATCTCTGTTTAACTGAAATTTAGTTAGCAATGTTGACACCTCTGCATTTTAACACCGGGATTTCTTTGTGGGACACAATCCCTTTCACTCAACTTAATATCCCATCTTGGTCTCTAAGGGAAAATAATTGAGTTTAGGCTAGTTTTAAATAGCGATAAGGACAGGGAACACAGATGGGTATTTCATTGATTAACACTAACACTGGCCTAAGGCCTTGGTGTCAGGCATTAGATTAGGACATTACGAAGAGAATGACAGAGTTTTGGCACTTTATTCCTCCTCAATAACATTCTTTCACATATTAAGTTTATCCCACCCTAGGTAGCTACTTTATCATGCAGAAGGCCTTAATCCACTGATGTGACTCTATCTGCTTTCACTTTGATGCTGCTTCTGTTTACAAGAGTAATGCAGCCTGTGTAAGACAAAGTACTCGTGACAAGAACAACTGAATAAGGCTTTTAGATGCACAGAGCTCTGACCTAAAAAAAAAAGAAAAAAATCCTTCAATAAACTTCAAAATACTCCAAATGAAAAGAGAAGGGAAAAAAATCAACAAAAAACGGAGGCTTTTTGAAATGAAGTTATGTTGTTTGCATCATGAAGAAACAGACATGAGTTTTTCATCAAGAAGATTCAACTTTACTGATCTTCTTGTACTGCACTTTATCTTTTCTTCACCTTTGACCTTCCTTTCAGTGTCTCCTCAAGGCATCGTGAACGTAAGCCTTGTGGTGTTCTTTTAGAAGTAGGATTGCTGCTATCCCCTCTGGTGAATTTAAGCAGCTGTTGGAGTCAGTGACAAGGTTGGCTACAGATTTGGTATACTGGCTGGGAAAGAGATTATGGGTCAGTCCCCAGTGCTGTGAGACAAAAGATTCAAGCAGTTCAGGATTTTTTGGATATCCGAAAAAGATTTCATGAAATTTGTAAAGATCTAACAGTGTATTGCAGGTTTCATGTGGTCTAAACAGCTTATAGCAAGTAAAACTCTAGGTAGCCAGCAAGTGGTGTTTTCACAGCAATGCTGTTTTGCAGAGGTGTATGAGATCTCGTGTAATATAATTCCACAAAATTGTATTGCTGAAGGCAGAAACTAGTGACTCTTAGCACTTGCAGGGACTGTGACTATGAGGTGGACTGCCAATTTTATGAAACCCAAACTAGATTATTTGTGCATTTATTATAGGAAACCTGAGCTGCTGAGGAGGCTTTTTGTCTCGAGTTAATAGGAGATTTAACAGACCAGCTACTGAGAGTGGCATTTTGGATAACTTTTTAAAAGCTCATTTAAAGAGACACTAGCAAATTTACCTCATTTTTTCCAAATCATGGGAAAATTCTGGAGACTTCTGAAAGACAATAGAGTTACGGGCAGCAAGCCAAAGGTTTTGACCTTATTGGTTTGAATCTAATGAAGGCTTTCCTCCTACAAACGCAGGCCTATTTAGTTTTGTTTGGAGTGTCACTGTACCGGGATCCTGGCTGAAGGTAGGAAAGGAAATTGCCTTTTTTTGAAGTTTCAAACAGTTTACAAGAATTATTATTCTGTGGGAATTGTAAGCCTGCTGTGAATGTTGGCAACAAAGAAATGTTATATTTATGTTATATTTTATATTTGCACACAAATGGTCCTATTAAGATTTTTTAAAATTATCCACATGACACAGGGACAATCTTAAATTGTTCCTGTTTATATGAACTGAAAATCTGGCCTTGAGAGTTCAGACAGAAACCTGTGTGTTTTTTTTTCTTTTCATTTAAACTGGTGCAGACTAGAAGTAACTCGATGTGTGTCAATGGAGCTAATGAGAACCAGAAAAAAAGATCCTATCTGATGGGTGGGGTTTTTTGCATGCACTCAGATATCACACTGAAATATTTCCCTTTTAGAAGAAAGAGTGAAAATTTATTGTGTGACTTTTCCACCCATTTAATTTTATATGGTTGCATTGATCTGTTTTATAGTTTGGACACTGTATGGACAGTCTGTTGTTCAATTTTCATCACAAATTATGTGAATACTGCTTGAATTCCCCAGCCAAAATCCTTGCTGGAATTATCTCTTTAGAATACTATGACTATTTTTATAAAGATAGCAACCTTAGTGATTTGTGTGTTCAGAAAATGCAAAAGCAGCTTCCAATTCTACTTTCCAGATCATGAATTGTTTCTTGTACAGCACCTTCAAAATGTAAAAAAGGTGTTTGTTTTCCCACTTATTCAGTGACAGCTTCATGGTAGTTGAGTCTGTGGTAACAGTTCTTAGTGCAGTTCCTTTTTCTCAAATTTCTTTGTAAAATGAGATGTTATTGGCAGTGCCTAAGAAAATGAAGGCTCATAGGACTAAGCTTGAGCCTGACAAAGTGTGGCTGGATACTGGGAAGCTTCTTCACTTTGTTTTATCCTGGCAGTCTGAGTCTAGTTTTCTAAAGATCCTTTCTCGGCAGCCTCTCTAAGCAAAAAGAAGGTATAATGGCAAATTATGGCTTGATTTTTCAGGCACGGACAGAGTTTGCCAGCAATCAGCACTTTTATGTTAATTTGCTACCTAATGCAGCATTTCAGCTCAGGTTTCCAGTGATGAAAGGTGAGCACAAACATCCTATAACCTGCCTGTACTCTCCATTGGTTTTGATGGGACTTGAGAACGTATAAGGTCTTAACAGTTCAAAGAATGGCATTTTTTTAAAAAATAATAAGCTGTATTCATTAGTTCAGAAAATTGAAGTGATATGAATTTAACTGTTTACTCCTGTCTGTAAGTTTTAAAAAACTCTTTCTTTCAAGCACTTATTTTGCATCCTGTTTCTCTGTATGGTACATAGAAACTTTAGGTTATTTGGAGGAGAACCGGCTGGAGCCGTGAGGCTTTCGAGTTCTTTATGTGCAGCAATGAAGCAGCTGGTTTCAGATTTAAGAACATAGTGTTACTTCAGATTGGGAACACAGAGTTTCTCTGTAGTATTTATCCTTCGATGCAGGACATCCTGACGGACAGGGTTTTAAATCTTCATGTCTTTATTTTTTTTGTTTGAAAAGGGATTATGCCTGTGCAGAAAAATGTAGAACAACATTTTCTTGAGACTTCTTGTCAGTGTATGAGTTTAATGCACATCTGAGACATTGGCAGCACTATAATAAGCCACAGTGGTAGTTACCATCTGTCATGTTGCCAAACTATCTCAAGGCACATTTGTCTTTCTCGAGGAGGGGAGAGTATGTCAGTGCACATGGACATGGAAAGAAAAGCTGTGCTTTTAGCCTGTCCCTACCACGTAACCACATCTGGTGCTTCTGGACAGACCATAAAGGAGTTTAGCTCCATCTATCCAACATCATGCCCAGAATGGCAATGCAGAGCATGGGCTACAGCGTAGTCCGCTTCTGAGGCAGCTTCAGTTGTAATCGTGAGAATGCCACCAAGGTATTACTACCGCTTGCCTTACTGGGCTGCTGGTAGCCTTCCCACAAACTTAAAAGTGGCAGAAGACAAAGATGAGCTACTGGAGCCTCAGTGGGTCCAGGAATTACAGGGAGAGGCCAAAGCCTCTGCAGGTCATTGCCCTGCTGCTAGATGTGCCTGCTGTGCTGTTAAGCAGGCTGCTTCTGTGCTAGCCCCTGCTGCCGGGCAGGGGGCAAGGCAGGTAGCGAGCCTCAAAATCACGTGCGACTCTTGTGAAATACACTTGTGTGTTCTCTGCCTTCAAAATAAATGTGGTATGCATGTTCCTGGAGGCCGAGGCACCAGCATGACAAGGCCTGGTGAGAAAATGGAGCAAGGAAATAATGTACCTTGGCAAGAAGGAACTAAACAAACCTCATGCTTAATTAGATAAAATCTGTATGTAGGAAAGCTGGTGAAAATAAGTATTAATGCTGAAGCACCACAATAATTTGTTGTTTTAACTTTTTAAGCATTCCACAGTTTCTAGAGATAAATAAGAAAAGTATCTGATTGCAAGTGTCAGATCAGCTCTGTGTCACTCAGAGGCAATTCCTGTGCCAGTATTGAGGTGCAATTCCCGTGTCACTATTGAGGTGCAATTCCCACTATCACTGGTATCAAATACACTCAGAAGCATCTGATTTTACTCTCAAAAAGTGTGATGATCACTAGGACAAAATTGCAGCTTCAGCGTTTACTGTGTGCAGATTGCAAAAAAATATGAGTGTTCAACATGTCACACTTCCTAGACAAAATTAAACTACGTTAGAATGGATTTCATCTTAAATACTGACTTTTGTCTTATTCAAGCCACCTCCTAAGATGACTGTGCATGTGAACATAATCTAGACAATAATGCAATGGCAGTTCAAATAAAACCAAAAGTCTTTAGGCTCCAACTCGGAATTAAAACTCTTAAAAATCTCTTGTCTAATGTGTTGTTTATGCTGCCTGCCCCCATTCTTTGAAAAATGCAGGCTAGCCAAAAGTTTTTGATCCTTCTGCTATTAACAGATGGTATATGTAGCTAAGGATAAGCTGGGACTATCACTTAGGCCACAAGCAAAGGGGTGAGGGATGCTCCCCTGTGGGTACCCTTAAAAGACCATAAGCTTGAGTAGCAAAAATGAAAAGGTCTAGTGCTGGTGTTAATTACGCAGAAACCACACAGAAAGTGCTCGCTGTCACAGAGTTGAGAGGTTGTGCATCCCTTCCACAGATAAAAGGCATGGTATGAAAACATTTTGCAGAGGACAATGAAGTGAAGATTAGCATAATCTTTTGCAGTATCCTCAGTAAGCTATCCATGAGTGAGCTGCTTTTTTCTCATTCCTTTTGCTCTAATGTCTGGATTTAAGGAATGGCAATGTAAGAATAGGCTTTGTCCTTGAAGCCTGACAGTTGTGTTTTCCCGCCTTCATGTGATCATCCTTGTTGCTAGTGTACTGCTCTTCTGGTAATCAGACAATGGAAGGAAAATGAAGTGTCAGTTCATTGACAGAATCTTATCCTGGCTACGTTTTTTCTTAATCCAGACTCATCAGTGCTCTCACATTCTCTGTATTTCCTCATTTCTTCTGAATCAATAGGGCAAAATCTCTTCTGTAATCATTTGAGATGAAAGTAAAAGCAAATAACGCAGGAAAAGTCCTAAAAATAGCTCTATGGAGCCTAAAAGCAATACAATTGTGTAAGTCCTCTCTGCTTGGGAGGAGAACCTCTGCAGCGGATGCCTGTTTAGCACAGTAAATTGAGCATGCTTTCATACGTACCTCGATGAAAATGGCTCTTTCGGTGCACATCCTCTGGAGCACAATGTTTAGTTTTAGCATGGAGGCTTAGCCATATTCGTGCTACAGTTTAACGTGACTATCTCTAGGGCTGATGCAGTGGCTAATACTCGAGTTTGTTAGCCACTTTGATCCTGAGTGCCCTGTTTTAAGTCTTGCTACTACTGGTTAAGCTAGCGCTTTGTTACTGCAGGGATAACTGGAGGATTCGGAGTGTTGGGAGGCACTATCCCCAAGATCAAAATATAAAAATAGGTCTGAGGTCAGGGAACTGTATAGACCCCCAGAAGCTTTTCAGTTTTACAGCTGGAGATAGTCTCTTAAGTATATATAAATCGTCATTAGGATTCTGACAAAGAAGTGCACGATGGGATTGCTGCAGGGCAGGCTCTTTGAATCTTATTCCTGATAAAAACCACTTCTGGCTGGCTGACAGGAGACAAGGCAAGTTCAAGGAAGGCATTAAAAACATCTTAAATCTATTGATGGCAGCAGAAGTGTTGGGATGAATAGTTTGGGATTAGGATGAAGACTTCTGAGTGCAGTCAGGGCAGAGAATTCGGGGCCAGCTGGCAATTCTGGGGGAAAATATGTCTCTGAATATGGTCAGATTCAAATAATAATTCACAGGATCACTGTGAAACTTCCACTGTGAGAGGGAATAGCTGATATTTTTTTCTTCCCTGTCCCCCTGCAAGAAAAGCCTCTGTCTGATTGCAATATCACTCTAGCAGGAGGCAGGCTACCTGTCAAATAGCTCTCTAGCAAAGGCACCAGCGGGGGCAGCAGGCACCGGCTGCAGTGTGTGGGCAGGAGCAGGTTTCAGGGCAGTGATGGGCCCCTCCGCCCTGCCAGGAGCAGCTGCAGCCAGGCCCGGTGCCAGGGGCTCCCCAGGGCTCCTCTTTAACAGAGGGACAGTGTCTTTCCCCTGCCCCACTTGCCCTGGGCGGGCTGGGACGATGAAGAACAAGGTGCCTTTAACTCCTTGGGGCTGAAATTTCCTTGGTGAGCAAGGAGAGCCCCACTATTTGTCTTTGCAAATCATGGAGCAATGCGGCTCCTATGGCAAGGGCTGTAGAGCAGACATGGTGTTATTAGCTTTTCTCAGGCTGCACCCACCAACCCAAAAGCTTTGGGTGGCACGTACTTGTGTCACCATATTAGTGGCTGCACGGTCAACAGTGATGTTTGGTTTCCCAAATTATTCATTCCCCAGAATAATGTGAATGTAGAGAGTTTTGCACTAGAACACCAGTAATGTCTAACCCCCTGAATTAGTAATCTCAATAGACCTTTATATTTCGATTTTGCATTCATGTAAGAGCACTGAATTGGTTAGATTATCATACCACAGGTCTTGATTTACACAATCTTTACTGCTTTTGGTCCTTCTGGAAATACTTATCTCTGTGCAACTGAAGGGAGCATCCAGGACTGTCCACAAATGCGTGCACTGCAGTAGTGGAGTATTGGCTGTGTGGCTGTTACAGCATGGGCTGAGGTAGCTCCTTCTGGCAGGCTGAAGGAAATTCCAATGGAAAGATTTTTTCCTAATAATACAGTAGAGATCACGCTAATATTCTTCCTAAGTGATGCCCAGTGGAGCAATGACAGGAAAAGGCATGCTTTGAGACAAGGCTGGACGTGCTAGTATCTGAGTATACTTGCCATGGAGCATGGGTTAGAACCTCCCCGGCACAGTCCAGAGCCAGTTGATTTGAGACTCCATTAGATTATTCCTCCTTGGAACCTTAGAGGTAACGTTTCCTTTCCTATGCTACGTGGACAGTGAATCAATAGGATTGAAATCCAGCCCAGCAGATACTTCATTGTGCTGAGTGCAAATGAACGCGGCTCCGATAAAAGAACAGTTAGGTGAGAGGGTGACAAAAAGTCTTAGTGGTCAGAGCTGTCCTAAGTTCTGTGCTATCAGTGAGAGTGGTTATCAGCTTTTTGTTAAAGGAAAAAAAATATTGCAGCTTTTCTATCCAGTCTAGAAATCTGCCCCAACCTAATGTAAGCAGACAGGTTCAGTGCTACCTAAAATTATTTTGCCTCGTCAGTGAACTGTGGTGTTTGCCTGTTCGTAAATACTGTGGACACCTTATTGTCTGCTCCACTGCCATCTGACACACAAAATTGAATCAAATACTCACTATACCCAAGTTGTTGTCAGATATCAGATAAAGAAATAAGCCTGCCTTCCTTTGTGTTTTAGCTATCATGTTTTGTTATGTCAGACTCCAGGATCATACTATGTTTGACTGGGTCTCTCTTAAAAGAACCAAAGTGATCTGCAATTTATGCTGATTTGAGTGAGACAGCAGTTGGTGGACAGCAGGTAATTGAAAGTTTGCAAGGCATTATACCTAGCTGTCAGCACAGCTCTGGATCTGCATAATTGTTTAAACCATCAATGAGAATTGTTACATCTAATTACGTCTTATTTACAGGGGACTTGCTGCAATATTTGATTACATATGAGAGAGCGTTAACTGAGGTACAAAAAAAATGGACCTGTGGAGAAACAGGCACCAGCACATGAGAAAGCTCATTATAAATTGGCTAACTAATAATTATTTTCTTCTTTCAGAAGTATTTCATAATAAGATATCCTTAAAGCACTAGAAATGATAACCATTCAAGCTCCCACAAGTGCATTGCAACAGAAGTGAAGATTTGTGTAGAGAACATACACATGGCAGGAAAAAACCAGCTCACAGCTTTGTTGAGTGCTACAGAACGAGCCAGGTGAGATTTTATTTCACTTAAAGTACCTTTGAAGTTCAAGGGCTTCTGTGCAGAGGTAGCACGAGAACCTGTTGATCATTTAGGATGGCAAATTTAAAGTACGGACATAGGCCAAAAAGCCAAATTACACAACAGGCTTCTTGGAATGCCTTACATTTTTAAAAATGCAATCCACAGTGCTTTCCGATACATGCATGTCATTTACACCTTCACCCTCTCCTGGAAACGTTATTTTTCATAAGGTCGCTATGGCCAAACAGTATTGAGAACTGTTCACTCCCATGGTCTGTATTCATGTAGAGTGTGCCCTGGTTTGTTCACTATTATGAATATTCACATCAGTATTTGTTTTTGTTCACACAAATGTTTGTGAAACTGCTGCTTTATTCAAATAAAATTTCTTTGTGTGAAGAGAGAAAAGGACTTAAACAAGAGCATTCATATTTTGCTATTCAGCATTCAGTCTTCTCTTGGAAAACTGTCATTCATCCAATTAGGTGCAGACACAATATTGCATGACTCAAGCAAATGATTACTCCTTAAAAAACTACCCAGGGAAACAAGCTGTTCACAAACTCTCCATAGGCTCACCTGCAGCACACAGAGAAAATTGACAGAGTTCAATGGGATTATGGGGAATATGAAAAGCTAAACATGTGTCTAAGTGTTGTCAGGATCAGGGCTGATGCACACATCCACCACCATCAGGAACAGCTTGTGAATTATTAATGATCAGAAAAATTGCCTAAATTAATTGGATAATTTATTTGTAATGAATAATTCGAGCAGCTCTATTCCTGAATGTCTTTCTGCCCTTGAATAAAGCAGTTTGGTCGTGCTGCCTGCCTCTCATTTCGAATGTAGTTAAAGCTTCAATTAGGCTTGCCTACATTGAAACTTGACATACCAGTTTCTTTCACGTATTTGTACAGACAGAGAAGCAGTCTGTATTTGGGTTGTATTTTTACAAGGTTTGAAGTCTTGTTCAAAGATCTTGAAAAATTGAATGACTGAGGACATAGACTGGAATTCTGCCCTTCAGTTTATGTGCAAAATCAAAAACATGCAAAGTTTGGTAGTATCTGAGCTTCATCTGATAAGGCATACATTAAAGTATAAAAAGAAAGCCCAGAAATAGGAGACTTGTCAGTTTGAATGTTAGTTAAATAAGTACATAAGATAAACAGTTCAGTGAGGGTTATGTAGCTGAATTTTCAATCAGGATGCACAAAAGACTGTTAAAACAGCATCTTCCATTACCAAAAGTATGTAAGATTTGTAACCCAGAGAAGCAGACATAGTTTGCAGAGGAAAATCTAGCAGTTTTAACAAGACTTCCCTCTCAAATTAAATGTTATTAACCAACTCAGATTAAATGTTAATTTATTAACGTTAAATATTAACCAAATATCATTAACCAACAGAGTGCCAGAAATACCCCTCACCCGACGCTCTTTTAAAAATGTAATATCCAGTAGTTTTTGACTGTTCATCTGCCACTTAATTAGCACTGAAAAACCTTTATTTCACAACAATTTATTTCATACTTGTAAACAGGTACTCCACGCTACTAAATTTAGTTAAACGCACCCCTCTGTTTAGTTTTAATCTTAAAATAAATTACTGTTGCCGTTCTGTTTAATATAATTAGATGAATAGCTGCAAGTTTTTGTGATACTACCATTTAATTTCCACATGGCACAATAAATTTTTTAACTATTTTGCTTCATTATAGTATTAGATTTGAAATAAATAGATTTCTGAAATAATCAGAAATTCAAGACAAACTTACCTCTTAAAAAAGGAAAGAAGCACCTGATGATTAGGTCAACCAAAGTTCTCACTTCTTGCATCTCTGTGGAAGAGAGCTGCTTCCACTGCTGCAAAAAGGTGTGTCAGGGACACAAGAGACAGGTAATAGGGCAAGAGACGAACACAATAACTTCTAGTGCCACTCTCTGAGAACAAGCTTGCGACTGCCTGGAAAAGTTACTTCTAGAGTGAGACAGGGTAAAGGTGAGGGTCTGGCCTAATCAGGGAATAGGTTTAAATGGCATCTGGGAGGGAAAAGAGTTGGCTGTGGGCAATAGAGAAGGAGAAAAGAGGGAACAGCTTGTAATGCACCAGTGCAAACACTTGCACTGATGTGCTGTAGAGCTGGGTGAAGAAGACTGGAGAATTGCTGAAGATATTGGATAGGGAAACGTGCTTGGGAAGGCCACTCCGTGTGCGTGAGTGTATATATGTACATACATATACATATATTTTTATATAGATATTAAAAAAAAGAATGTATATATGTGTATGTGCGGAAGGGGAATTTTTTTACATACCTGAGAAGTGTGTCCCTACAGCGGGGGGACAGCGAATGGTCACAAAACCTACAGCTCGCAGCAGCAGCTCAGTTTAAGAGAAGTAAAAGATGCTCATTTTGTGTAACAAGAAGAATTTCAGGCAGGCAGATTGCAATGAACTGGAATGAATGGGTCTTAGTGAAGTTATTGCTGTTTCAATACAACAGATAGGAAAATGGCAGCTGTAATATCCAAAATTGACAGATCGTTTATGGCTTCCCATTGCCAGGACAAGTGATCCAGACAGTGTGGTATCCACATACAGTTTGAGAGCCATGTGTAAATCCTGGGTGAGCCAGCTGGCTGCAGCTTTGTTCCCTTCTAGGATGACATGGGGTAAACTGCTCCGCTCACTACATTGTCACACAAGGTACGAAAAGGGAGGGCATGGCCTGCTGCTTTCTCTTCCAGAAAACAAAATGTCATACAAATGGCAGCTAGGAACAACAGTGAATGCAGGAGATGTGGTGCTCTGAAAAGCCATAGCTTAGAGGCAGATGGAGGTGCATCTACACAGAGATCATCAGGGAAGCACTCTGTGTGGTTACAGCTCTACTCCGTGGAACATGAAGGTCTCTTTAAAATGTGGTGCATAATCTCAGCTACAAACATAGCTTGTGACAAATTATAAGGTTCTTCTTAGGGTTTTTAGGGCTTTCCACAGGACTATTGTCTCAGGTTTCTGTCGCTAGAGAAGGGACTACTTTTTTTATCTACAGAGATTGTATATGAAATTTAAGCATGACTGTTTATAGTGTTTTTTTCACATGTGTAATTTGTCTGGATTCTGCAGGTATACTTTTTTTTTTTTACATTTGTTCTTTGGTGTTAATGCATTTTTTGTAGAATATGTGTAAATAGATATGAGCAAACTGTGTAAAAGTTATTCAGCTACCCAGTGAACCATGTAATCTGTTGATTCATAGAGACAACAGATAATAGAGTGAGATATTTGCTTTACAGTGTCTGTGTAGTATCTAGGCACAGAGTCAATTTGTGTCTTGTCGGGGCATGTTGTACCACACAATATTATCACTTTGAGGATAGGCAATTTGGGTAATGAATATGTGAGCTGGGTGGGGGTGGCGAAGTATACCAAATATCTACAAAGTGGAAATGTTGAACCAAGGTTTTGGCTTCATCCTGGTTAATTCAAAGCATTATCATCACAGACAAGCTCTTTTGCTATCTTGGAAACAGTATTGTTAATTAGCTTCTATCTTCTCCTTTATCATATCATAAAAATAGAAACAATGCACTAAACACTGACATTTTCTTTGTACAGCAGGTATGATTAAAAATGTCATCCCTTTGGGAAAACACAAAAATTAAATGGAAGTAAGTGAGCATTTTGAGAGCAGTTGAAGGAAAATAATTACTAGTTTCTATGCTTGATCCAAGGAACCATTTGAACAGGCTGTGCTTACGCTCGTCTACTACAGCAGCCCATCATTATACTGCTGTTCCAGCCACTCCCAACAGCCCTTGGTTGACAGCTGTGCAAATGAGCAGGAGGCACACAATAATGACAAATAGGCCACCCTCTGTCCACTCCCCAGAATATGCTTCACAGCACCAGATTTTTTGTTTTCTTGTTAATCTTTCTCTTAAAAACAATCTTGCAAGCTGTTGGCATTTGTGTGACTTTTCCAAGAAAGCATCCCTGGATTCCCGACAGGTATATGCAAAAGAGAATTCGTGAGAGAGAGATGTTCAGGACTGAATAGCTTCCTCCCCTCGAAACATCTTGTCTGATATGTTGATGGTATGTTGTGCAATGCAGGAAAATGCAGACCTAGGGTCTATGCCAAGTATCAGAATGGGTTTAGTTGTGTTACTCCAGATCTGTGCCCTGGATAATTTGCCTTTTTATTCTAGAAATGTAGTGGAGTGTGTTAATACAGTTAAATTGCTTCTCTATGGTACTAGTACAACTGAACTTGGTTGAAGATGGCTTAAGTATTTGCTACGCAGTCAGGATAACAGATGAGTCTCACTGGCAATCCAAACAAACCCACCAAAGTGCATCCTATGTAACCATTGTAATGGGAGTCCCTATAATGTGTCAAGCTGAAATTAGCTCCATCCACCTTCTCTTCCCCATCCTCTGATTCTGCCATCATCACCTGGAGCCATTGCTGAGATTTGAAGCCTGCAGAGGGGAGTGGGAATGGGCTATCACACTGCAGGTGACTGTCACATCAAGGAAGTCTCGATACATCAGATATGAAGCCAAATAGCAAAGGCTTAAAAATGGAAAAGCTGGGTGAAACAATAAAAGTCCGCCTTCTTTTCTCACTGATGGTTGGTGATTTGTCCATAAACAATCATTTCACTCCCTAGATTTGATCAGGTCTCCTTCTGACATCTTGGTTGGCTTCACTTTGGCAAAATTCCTCTCAACTTAAATAGAAGTTTTAATTGAATAAATAAAGACTGCAGGTAGTCCCAGTCCTATATCCCGGCACCTTCCACCACACACACCCAGGCTACTTTAGGATCAAAACAGTACTTTTCAGGTAAGGCTGGCCAGCCTGTCCCTGTGCCCTAGCCAGAGAGCTGCCCCTCAGGAGGGCTGGCCAGAGCAGGCACTCCTCTCTTTCCCCACGTATGCCAAGTGCCACAGCCACCTGGGCTGTGCTGGGCAGCCACAGTCACAGAAGAGGGAGGCAATGTGGTAAACGTGAGGCTTAGTCACGATTCCTGCAGAGGTACAGAACAAGTGGGTTTTTCTCTTATTAATACTATTTATTGTCTGTGCTGAGGAACTCTGGTGAAGAAAAAGGTCAGCGTTGTGATATGCCTTGTACAAACACAACAAAAAAACAGTCTGTATCTGTGTAGGGGCCAATTAGTGTCTGTGACACTCGGTAGGAGTTTTTTCCAAGACATCTCTCAGCCATGGGTGCCAGGTGAATTCAGTTTCTTTGTATGCCTTAGACTAGAAGACTGCTTGGAACAGAGCATGCAAGGAGGCAGCTTCTGATTGCTTTAGAAACATTAATTCTCAATTTCTAGCTGCTTATACAGCACATTTCCTCAGCAATACCTCATACTGCTAGTTATTGCTAAAACATCTCTGGGGATACAGCTTGTAGGTACATTTGTTCTCAGCTCCTCGTAAGCGGTTGCAATCTGAGAATGTACCTTCATCTCCAAGTACGATGAGGCAACTTAATGCTCATCCACCAACCACGCAGATTAATGCAAGCAGGAGCAGGGTGAGCTTTTAATGGGTGTGCCCGTATCCCCTCCCTGGCTGGAACCAGCCTTTTGCTACTCACCTGCTGTTCACTGTCTCCAGCAATCCCAGCAGCTGCAGCGGATGTCTGGACCCAGTTTGCAGCAGTTGTGTCAAGGCTTTCATTTAGGCCAGGAAACTACCCCTGAGTTGTTTTGAGTTCTTGGGTTGAGGCCACCATGTTCAAGCATTGTGCATGTTATAAATAAAATGGACCAGGGAAAGTGTGTTACTCTTAGGCTCACCTGCTTCTCTTGAAAGCAAAAGATATCCTTGAGGGAGATGCAGGCCTGTATGGCTCAATTTTAACTGCACCCCATTTTAGTACCAGTGTGACTGTCCTGACTGCGGAGGCCCTTCTCCTGACGGGGGCCGGGACAGAACCTGCTGTGATCCCAGCTTCCTGGCTGGGAGGATGTTGCTGTCTTCCTTGGCTTAGCTGTTCCAGAAAAGCTGAGCAGAATGGCAACTACCCTGCCATCCCAGTATACAGATCTCATGTGCGTGGCATACGCAGTTACGCTTTGAAAGAGAAGTTAGAAAATGTCATGTGTATTGTGTACTATAAAAATTTTAGTTTATCTTGCATGTATTTTTAATGGCAGCCACTTTCCAACATCCTTTTGCTCGATACAAACAGCAAACTTGTTCTTGAAGTAAATACTGGTTTAGTCCTCTGTTTTTTCCCTTTATTTCATTTCAGTTTAGTTTAGTTTAGACCTTCTGCCTGAGCAGACAGGGAATATATATAATAGGGCATGAATACATTCTTATAAGTATTAGAACAAGTATGGAAACACAGAGCCCTTAGTGACCTTGCTAGTCCTCTGCTGATCACTTGTGTTTGTTGTTGTAGGAAGGCAACATAAGTATAGAAGTGTTATTGAACAGAAAACCCTTCAAAAATTTCACCAGTCTTTTGTATTCAAGTCACAGAGCAACGGGGGGCTGCCCTGCTCAGAAAGCATACTTATGCAAGTATTAAGAACTGGCTGAGATAAGAAGTAAAGCTTAAGAGACCTTCATCATTAGCTGCTAGTGGTGGAGATTAGTGATCCTACTACAGGATTACAGATGGAAAGAGTGCTAGTGTTGGTTAATTGTTCATTAATGCTTGCAAAATAAGATAGCAGTAGTAAAACTTGCTATTGTCTGCTCTCTCAAAGTAAAAAAAAATTGGATCTGCTTGTCAATAGTTGTATTGATGTTAACGGGAACATGTTTAACAGATCATTTTACAGTGTAAACTGCTATCCAGCTCTTTCAACATTTAATTAGACACTATTATCCTAATAAGAAATAATTCATGTTTTAAATAATCTGTTCTCCACACACAAACTTTTTATCCTTTTAATTAGCAATGACTTCACTAGAGTGCTTTTAATATTTCAGAGTTTGCATGTAAATCTCAGGTGGAACATTACCTCCCTGTAGCCTCACGGATTTATTTTATTTATAATACCCTTAGAATTGCCGTACTTTCCCACCAGTGCATTTCTGTACCATCAGGGAATGGCAGCCGTGGTCCAGGTAGCAGAATCCCTCTCGCAGGTGCAGCCCAGGATTATGGAAACTTCCGCCGGCAAAAACCTGTGAGCAGAGCCCTGGGAGCAGGATGTGCATCGAGGAGAAGCTGCTGCGGCTTTGACTCTGTGTCTCCTGAGGGGCTGCCGTGCCACGTGAAGCAGGGCTAAGCTTGCTGCAGAGAGGTTACGCTCGTCACCTGTGTTGGTGGGATGCTTAGTCCAGGCTGCCAAACAGAGCCCCTCAGGCTTCCCCCTGGGGTGGAGAGGTGCTATGGTGGCTGCCTCTCCGTGCAGACCTGCCAGTTCAGCTCACAGCCAGCCGGTGGCTGGTCTGTGATACCCACTAGCAGGGAAGGAGTGCAGGCAGCCTCTCTGCACCACCTACCCCAGAGAGGGGCCAGCTCTCTCTTGTACACTCCCGCGGTGCCCCCAGCATGGCTCTCCAGCAGGAGCTGTTGGTGGGTGCCCAATGCAGGGACTTGCAGGTCACACGTGTGACTGGCAGGAGAGGGACTGCCACTCCTGCGAGCCACAAGGATCCCCCAAAGTGCACTGTGACAAAAAAATGGCCCTTTTAACAAGAACAAGGACAAACTTGAAAAGAAAATGAGACTCTCCCTTTTTTACTAATAAAAGTAAACTTCAAATGAAATACTATCCTGGAAACAGAAAAAAACATTTTCAACGAGATGTGTGTGGAGGATTAGTGTTTTCACAAAAAAATATTTCACAGCAAGAAATCTCAGCTGTCCAGGAAATAAAGTATGTGTTTAAAGGCACAGGAAAATGCTGCACCTCCCAGGTTACTTCCCCGTAGGCGCTTGAGCATGAAAATTAAAGACTCTAGGTCCTCACAGAGGATGCACTCTGGGAGACTTCATCATAACCTCACCAGATTTCCTCTGTGTGTCTTGGTCAAGGATAACGGTTCAGCCATCGTTCAAGATGATTTGCTCTGCCCTGATCTTGGGTCTGCCTTTATTGGTCCCGTGGCAGCAGTCAGAGGAGCCTGAAGGGCAGCTTTAGCCCGAGCCAGAATGCCACGGGCCCTGAGGGACTGTTGCAGCATCCGGCACTGACAGGGTGCTGAGGAGCCCTGGCCAGGTTCCTTACGAAGGCAGCAGGAGCAGGGCATGGTGGTGTGAAAAGCTGCTGTGCTCTGATAATCGGCCTGAGAGGGGATGCAAGTATGGAGTAACAAATGCAAACACTTCTGCTGAGTGCCACTAACCTACCCTGCCCCAATACTCATCAACCAACGTCAGAGACCACGTGAACCATCATACTGGGGCTCCAGTGGACAGGTCATTTACGGCTTCTCATTACTGATCACCTGCAGCCTGGTCTGTCAGCAAACAAGCAGGGGCTGAACTCTGGATGTATGAGTTGCCCCATGCAGAAATGTGAATGCAACGACATCTCTGTCAGTTGATAAGAAGTGATACTGGTGGTTAATTGCCTCAAAAGTGTTAACCAACAACTCATTAAAGATACAAACTTGATAACTTTCTTTATGTGGCATGGAAGGAGAAGTGAATAAACAATTGCATGCTGAGACCTGCCACTGAGAGACATAAGATGCTGGTTTAAGACAAAGAAAATCAAAACCTGACTGAAATATTTGGGAAGATGAGAAAGATACAAGTCACAAGCTCAGTTTGCAATACAAACCCAAGCCCAGCTTTTCTGTAATGACTATTTTGATAGGAGCAACAAATAATAGCCAACTTGTCTGTGCTGAGAGTTAAGCCCAGTACAGAAACAAAACCCACCCTGCTCTTAATTTAGTAACTAAAAAGAATACTGTAGAGAGGTTGAGTAGATTGAATCAAATGCCGGAGCTTTCCTTATTGCTCATTGACTTCTCCTCTCCTATGGTTTATGGGTGCTTCTTCAATCACTGCAGCTATAAATTACCTTCTTAGCAAACTGCCCTAGATCTGGTTTGGGTAGAACCTCTGGGCCTGGCAGTAACTGTTCAGTTCAGGCCATTCAGCAGTAGTAGTACAACAGGCAAAGAAAAATAAAGAAATCATTACTGTGGCTTTGTTACAGTCACGGAAAGCTATGGATTTGGAGCACATCCCTCTGGTTCCTCCAGTGATATTAAGGGATGTGTAAGTAGGATACACTACTGTGTGGTAGCTGCTGCTTAAAATCAAAACATGAGCAGCTGGACAAATATGCCTTGTAGCCAGATATTTTAAGGAAAGCAGAGTGCTACATGGAGGTGTCCAACCTGGGGACATGGCAAGGTAGTTTCATTTGAATTTGAAGTGTACATTAAAACGTCCTTATATGCAAGCACTGGGACTACAGCCCTTATATGCAAGCACGAGGATTGCAAACTATTAGAAGGGAAAAAAAAGATTCATTCTTGGTGGAAATTCTCCAAACAGTTGCAGTTAATATGTAAATGAGGTGCTACAGTAACTGTGTGCAATGCTGGTAGAGACCTTCAGGAAGAAAGTCTTGGTCTGTACTGAAATAAGGGAATGATGAAGCCCCTGTGTGGCTAGATGAGAGGAAGCATCTGAAGAGGGTCTTGCCATTCATTCTACCTCATTACGGTATCTGACTGATAGCAAGGCTGTGTCTCAGTGCAGCAGCTCATTAGTAAGAGAAGACTCTGACATTAGTTCAGATGTTGATCGACGTGACTGGTAGTGTGCAGTCTATATCGCACTGTCACATGGAGCTTTATCATCTGCATTGCAAGCTGGTGGTTTATCATGGAGAATCGGTTTAGGAAGAGTGTGTTAAACTGTTTGCCAGGAGGTTTAACACCCACCCAGCCATCGTCTCACCGCATGGACTGGCGTGGCTTCCCTTACCTGCTGTCTCATAAACGGCCAGGTGAAAAGATCATGAAAAGGCAAGGCGCATTTCCAGAGCTGCCTGCTAGAGCCTGGGGCCTGCTCATTGCCATGCGTTGTGACGTGAGAGCGACTGTTTGAAAGTGAGGTCATGGCAGCGCGCATGTAGGTGCCGAAAACATGCCCAAGTGCCCATGTAGCATGTGTAAGCGCAGCTCTCCAGCAGGACTAATGTATAGCTGTTATTATCCACTCTTTTGACCTAATGCCACATGACAGAAGGGAAAAATCTTGCATATCTCAGTTCTCCATTGGAGCATTAATGGCAATTTGCAGTTGTTCTGCATTAAAAGCTTATAAAGCACGAAGTGGCCTTCCGGGATTTTGTCCTTAGCATGCTCTGGATCGCCCTGCCCGCACGCAGCTCTGTTTCCTAACAGCAACCTCTGTGGCTGCTCTGGAGGAACATACCGATTGTCTTCATACAATGTTTTCCTCAGCAAGATCATTTTCCAGCTCGCCCGTTCTAAACAGTTGATGGTTTCCTGTAACCTTTTGGACCTACACTTCAGTTTCTTGTACGCTACAATCGAGCTCCTCTTCTTGCCTTGTTATGAGCCAGCACATGATGGATGAGCCCTCAGCATGCCTTGAGGTGCAGTAGGAGCAGCGGAGGAAGTAAAGACAGCAGATCTACTTCAGCAAATTAGCAGCAACAGCAGGCTCTGTTGTGGCAGTTCTGTTGAATGCCATCATTTTAACTGTTCACTACGGAATAGTTCCTAAATGGCATTTATATTAAGTCAGTTTATTATTTATTCCAGCCATGCAAAGCTGTACTACAAATTTATAAGCTCAGGCACAAAATCCATTCACCCACCCTTTTCCAAGATGATGGTAATGGCCCCCCCTTTTCCCTCATTCTTCCCTCAAATGATTATATTTTGCTTGCCCATCAAAACAAATCACTCATCTTGGGTGAATAAAATTTTGCAAAGCTGCAGTATGCAGTATGACACAGTTTGGTTTTCTTTTTTTCACATTTTTTGCCATTGCTCTCTGCAGAAGATTTCACGCTCTTTGCTTAATTTTTATATGCAAACCATCCTACTGAATCCTGACACGTCACTGATGCAACTCTGACAATGCAACACCATTTTTCTTCTACAGTGAATACTTCGACGTTCTTTTCCGATTATTTCTTAAATTAAATCAAAAAAGTAAATAGAAAGGCATGACTTAGAATGAACTTTTCATACCCCCAGTTTCAAAATTTTTCCTCAGGTTTTTGCACTCAATGGGCATTTTAACCAAATAAATTGTTTCCAACCGGTGTTTCATGGCGGTGTTTGTGCACAGACCAGCAGGCTCAGTGCAGGGCACTGACGGGTGCCAGATTCAAAAGGACCAGCCTCTAACTGATGGAAAGGGCTGACTGCTGGTGTCCAGGACACATCCCGCTCCCAGCCTCCCTAGGCCTTCAGGTGCCTCAATATCAATACAAAGTGTTTAACCATTGCCGCTCGCCAGTGCCGTGCTGCATCAGGCAAGGGGATGTGGATGGGGTCTCTTTCACTAATGTTTCAAAAGGTGCAGCATGAAACCTGAATTACTGCCAACATTTCTGGGTGTCCTATGAGCCACCCACCTTGCAGGTTTTCCTGCAGGAGGAGTTTTAATTCCCTTTGCGAAGCAGCTCACCACAACAGACTTCCTGCCCACATTTGCCCCAAACCCAGGGGCGAGGATGGACTCGGCTGCGTGTTCTGCAACTGCATTGTTTTGGGCACTTTACCTGCTTCCTTTTCTACTCGAAAATCAACACAACTTGCAAAGCAGCTTTTTTCCCCACCTCCTTACCACCTGCATCGTCAGAGGAGCTAAAAATAAAAAATAAAATAATCAGTTATTTTAAGCCGAAGCTTGAAAGGGCATTAATTCAACGGGATAAATTGCAGTTAAGAAACTTTTATCAAGCAAGCTGGGTTAGGTGGTTAAAAGAAAGGAAAAAACCCCCTAAAAAACATACAGTAGATAGTAGTTTATGTGTCAAGAAACTGAGAGAAATTTTGACACTCTGATGTCTAGCAGATAGCACTTAAATCATTTTTCTCCAAACTTCAGTCATAAAACTTCAAAGAGTTTTAGCCATAATACAAATTTTTAGACTAAGAAGCGGTGTTTGAAGTTATTTTATAGGATTTTGCTGTAAGGGCTCCAATTGATTTGTAGTAAGATAAAAGACGAAAACTTTATTTTCGAAGCTTTGTCGGAAAAAGCTTAGCTTCCATTGGCCATTTTGCCAATATGCCTTGAGGGGATGATGATGTCGACACGGATATTATATGCCTATACGAACTGAACTGAATTTACACCTCCTGCTGTTTGTGTTATGGTTAAAATCTGTCACAAAACTGGCAGTGATTTATTAAATGTTTAATGAAGTAAGACAAAAACTTCAAGAACTACAAACAGAAAAGTAGAACATCACATTAAAGTATAATAATATAGGTTACACTTCTGATTTTTTTCATATTTCTTTTGCTAAAATGTGAAAAACACAATTAGAAATCAAGGCAGCATCAAAAGATTACGGGGTGTCACAGATCAGTCTACCAAAGGTTGTGCCTCTCTTGTTCACCTTTTACGTTTTAAACAGGGGAATGAAAAAAAGAATATGAAATAACAGTATGCTCATAAAAAAGAAAGAAAGAAAAAAAAAACAACCCAAAGAAAAACCCATGCTGGTATTACAGAGTATCAAGTATTAGCCACAGAAAATTTTCCTTATTAACTTTTCAGAAGAGCACTATCAAATGTGACTCAGTGTTATTTCACTATTACTGCATGTCCCAGTTAGAAGACAATCCTGCTCCGTGTTGCATGTCTAAATAATGTTTTTCTACTAAACGATTTTTAATTTTATATAATAAAATTAATTAGAATTATTATTTATGTTAAAAACTAATTCCTGAATGCAAATCTCAAATTTATTTTTCAATAGCTTTCAGAAATTAGTATTGCTCCTGATACATCTTCCTGTTTTCTACAATATAAAAAGACAGTATTTGTATAAGCCCCCTATCTGTCGGTGTATGTGTCTATCACAGCTGAGCAAGTGTACTCCTGCACTTTTTGGCAGAGGTTATCTACATTTCCTTGTATAACAGAGACTTAGGTCTATATTTTAGGTTTAATTAATTTCGTCGTAAAATGGAATTCCTATTGTTTGACTTGCCTGATTATTTATGTACATCTTGAACTAAAAATTCATTAAACACGGCAGGAGGGGGTTTAAGATTACAAATCCATGTTTATTCTGTTATTTAACTCAAAGGACATCAGCCATCAATATATCCATACCAACACTCTAATTCACCATGTGATTTATGGCGGACTGTGCCGGTGCTGTTATGCCTCTTGAGCAGCTACAACCCAGTTTGCTCCTTAGGCTGCCTCCTCCCGCTTCTACCTTTTGCTCAGAGACATTTTGAAATCCAACATTTTCTTTCTCCAGGAAAGCCAGAACAGCAGAAAGTGGCATTCGTCTCCAAGTCCACTTTGTTATCTGCTTTCCAGAAGTGTTTGCCCTGGCCTGTTACAATTTCGCACTCGCAGACATCCAGGGTACCAGCCTGCCGGCCCTGTCAGAGCCAACTACCCAGCTCTGAGACACTCCCTTTAAATTTCTGTTTAGCAATGATGGGAACATTAATACCTTAAACAAAGAAGGTTTTCACACAGCCTAGTTAAGCACAACAGCCAATGTCACTGCCAGACCCCTCCTGTCATAAATGACTCCATTTTTTTTTTTGCCTACCCACCCGACGTTGCTTTGCAGCCGCCCAGGGTGCAGTGCTGTTTGCAGGGATTTTGGCTCTGCTGCTCTATTGAAGGTCTGTAGTTTTAAACTTCATTTTTGTCTCCTTTGAGATATTGGTAAATCAAATTAACTGCAATAAACCCAGGAAGTTCCCCTTAAAAAAACCCCACAACCAAAACAAACCCCAATAATCAATCCTCTAATTCCTCTGCCGCTGCTGCTTTTCCCTGCTTTGCCAGGCGAAGGGCTGCGTGGCCATTTGCCTACAAGCGCTCGACAGCCTGAGGGCTGTCACACAGGAGAACCGTGTTTTGAGCTACTTATCAGGTAAGTTTAGAAGCTGGAAGAAAAGCTTGTAGTTGATCATTTTTGCCCTCGCTACTGGATGTCACTGCCTATGGCTACTGCAGAAATATGCAAGGGTGCCATAATGCAGCACACCAAAAGAAAAGGCAAATGACATTGGAGATATCCTTAATCCCTGGCCTTAATAAACTAATCTGCCAGGGTTTTGAAACAGGCTTATTATTTCAGCTAGTTTTTCATCAAGTGAGTCTCATATTCCCTGTAATATATGAACACTCATACAATAACTCATACTTTTTTTTTTGCTTAAAGGGCAAGACATAAATACTAACTGATATTTTTACTATAACATCTGATTTTTTTTTCAGCCAGCTATATATCGTCAGAGGTTTTCCAGTACGTAAAACAAGACCATGGCAATTGGCTCCAGGTGACTATATATTTATTTATTTTTGCCTCCCACCCGAGAGTGTGTGTGTTTGTGTGTGTGTGTGTGTTTGTGTAATAAAATTCCTTGTCTCCCCATTTCCAGTCCTGTATTCCTGGGAAGCAATCTCTATGGCAGCTATGCCTGTCTCTCTGGGACTCTGCTTCAGAGGCACTGGAAAGAAGTGCTGCATTTTATACTTTATACCCACATTTTAAATAGCTTTTAAAAAAATATTCATAAATGCTTCCTCCGCTGCCCCTGGCCCCAGTATTTTTAAAAATACATGTGTTTGTTGATCTTAAAGGACAACACTATGAAAAAGGATTTCTGGACCCTTCAGGTCCCGGCAGAGATGTGGAGAAGGCAGTGCCAGCTTCATGTTTCTGAACTGTTGGGCTGCCCCATTTTGTCACCCAGGACACCTGCAGACTATGACAAAATAAAAACTACCTTCCATTTGCTTTCAGTGTCCTAGAAATTAATACGGAGAGCCTTATGTACCTCCTGTAAAGGAAAAATGTGACACCTGCTTCTATTAAAAATTTGTGTCCTTAAAAAGAAAAGGAAAAGAGAAGCCTGACCCCAGGGTTGGCAGTTCTGTGCGGCTCCAGAGGAGGAGAACACTTTAACCAAGACCCGGTCTTATAGCCGGGGTGCGCTGCGTACAGCCGTGCCGCGCCGCACGCCTTAAAATACAGGCTTTAAATTAGACGGTGCGGGACCTTTATAGCTGTTTCTTTGCAAAATAAACGGCACGGTGCGCTCCCAGCACGCCGACCGTGACAGCCTCGCCGCGGCCGGGACAGCGGCCCGCCGCTCCGACTGCGCCTCCGTGCACTCAGCCCGGCCTCACTGCCCTTCCAAACACCCCTCGTCGTGCTGGGAAGGCAAATGCAGCCATCCCTGCCTCCCGCTTCATCCCTGGGACATCTAGTGGTGGGCTCCCAAATAGCACCGGGGGGCTCCGACCCTTCGGCCGCGGCGGGGACTCAGCGGCGGGGCGCGGGATGCAGCTCCCGGGCTGGGGTAGGGAACGGTGCTCGCTCCGGACGGGGCAGGGTCAACGCGGGAGGAACCAAGCCCCAGCATCTGCCAAGCTGGATTGGTTTCCTCCTCCTCACACATAGCTGGAGCTGGAGCTTGGATCTACAGCTACCAAAAACCACAAATAGGTGGCTCGTCTGCCCGAGCACTAATAGAGCCCCTGAAATGACTGGGAATGAAGGGGTGTGGGTGGTGTTGGGGACCTTGTTAGGCGGAAAATAACATCAGGAACATTTGAAAGAACATTAATATATATGTGATGTAAAAACAAGGTCATTAGGGGATTTGGACTTTAACCTGAGCATTTTGTTTAGGAGGATTTCTTTGGAGTTCAGTTATTTTACTGGGCTCTTTATGGGAAGCATGTTCCACCACTAATCTACGTGGGGAGCAACAGACACTTTGATAGTATCCTATCTAGCCTATTAATGACCTCAGTCCCCCTCTTTTATTCTATACTTCATATATTTATTTTTAAGGAACATAAAATTATAATGGGACAGGAGATATCAGAGCTTTCCTACCCACGTAACCTTGTAGAAACCTCAAACAGCGGTGCATTTACCTAGTCTATTCTGCAGAGGGGACCTCCACAGCTCTAGCCTACACTTCAAACTCCTACTCACTCTGATGTTTAGATGTGCGAGGTGTTCAGTCCCTGCCTGCCTTTATAAACTAACTGCAAACTGATCCAGCAGCATTCAGCTTTCCTCAAAATTTAGTTCCCCAAAAGAGCTTCTGCTTATTGGAATGGATTTCAGAAATGTAATTCTCTTGATTTTCCTACAATTACAGATGTGAGTCCGCAATGTGTCAGTTAGTAGGTTAATGAGGTAGTAATGAGTAAAATGTCAAAGGTTATAATAGATTTGTTTCAGCATGAAATGAAGCTGAGTGTTAAAATGTGATTTCTCCATGCCAGGATACCTGAGTGCACCGTGTTAATTATTGCTAAAAGAGCTGGCCTGTGTCTCCCAATTAACAGACATTGCTTCAACAGAACAGTCTTCCTCTGAGAGGTGTTGGGGCATGTTGGCCGCATGCGGCCCGCAAAGCTGCCCAAGGCTGGGCTCAGTGAAGGCAGATCTGGAGGAATACCTGGCTGGGCTGTGGCCTCCCAGAGCTGACTCCTCTGAAAGGAAAGTGGATTTGGAAGAGACTCATCCCACATCTTTTGCATGAAACGATTCAGAGTATTCTTTCCTTCAGGGGAACCGTAGGACATTTACTGCCATGCCTGGTAAAGAGTGTAGCTACATGAGGGGACTCCTCCGGGTCCAGAGGAGGGCCACAAAAATGATCTGAGGGCTGGAGCACCTTTCCTATGAAGACAGGCTGAGAGAGTTGGGGCTATTCAGCCTGGAGAACAGAAGGCTCCAGGGAGATCTTACAGCAGCCTTCCAGTACCTAAAGGGCACCTACAAGAAAGCTGGAGAGGGACTTTTGCTAGGGCGTGTAGTGATAGGACAAGGGGTAATGGGTTTAAACTGAAAGAGGGGAGATTTTGATTAGATATAAGGAAAAAAATTTTTACAATGAGGGTGGTGAAGCACTGGAACAGGTTGCCCAGAGAAGTTGTGGATGCCCCATCCCTGAAAGTGTTCAAGGCCAGGTTAGATGAGGCTTTGGGCAACTTGGTCTAGTGGAAGGTGTCCCTGCCTGTGGCAGGAGGTTTGAAACTAGATGATCTTTAAGGTCCTTTCAGTACAAACCATTATATGATTCTATGATTTTATATTGTAGGTGATTTTCGCAGAATCATAGAACTCATTATTTTGGCCTGTTAAGAGTCACACCTCTGGGTGGTATCATGCCACGTACCTGTGGGGAGACTAGTGAAGAAATCACCGATGGTGCTTCTGACAGGGACACTCCCCTTCTGGGAGGTAGAGAAAGGACTTGAAAAAGACACCACGTGGCTTCCCAGCCTCAGATCTACAGAAGAGGCACTAATCCTGCACCAAGGCTGTCATCTGCAGGATTTGCAGAATGTTCTGCTAGCAGCTCCTTGGCTGTCTCTGATCTGCTCTACAGAGACTGGCCTCTGCAGAGGTCCCTGTGCCTCTGATACTAGCATCACTCTCAAGGCCCCTCGCTGCTGGCTGCGGGTTAAAGGGCTTCATAGCACTCCTTGCCAGAGCCACATGTGGAAAAGTGCATCCCTTTTCCCCATATCAATGATGGCAAACTGTTTGTACTCAGAAAGGTTTGGACTGGCACAAGAAAATAGGATTTTTAAAAAAATTAGCATCCACCACCAGAAAGCTTGGCCCTACCTCACTGCATATGCATACTGGGTATTACTGCTATACTGTAAGTATAAATACTTATATTCACATCCTTCTTCCCTCCCCTGCTGGAAAAGTCCCTGAGCTTCCGTGAGTTGAGGGAGAACTGGCAAAAGCAATCACCAGTTTCAAAATGATGCAAAAAGTCTGTTTTCATGCTGGATGCCTGTGACCTTCCTACCACTGCCCAGGTGATGCTGGAAGCGAGCACACTCCGTGCTCAGACCCAAGCTGGACCACAGCACAGCACCCCCTCACAGCTACCGAGGCACATACGTACACCCCAAATGGTTATGGGGACTCCAGCAGTTTCATTAACCTTCAGTTAATGTAATAATACAAAAGAGATCCTTTTTCTTCACTAGTAGATATTGAAAACAAATTCTGAAACCTCAACGCTTTCACAACACGCAACCATCTGTTTCCAGCCAGCTGTAGTTTACAATCCTGGTAACAATGTCAGAGCCACAGGCAGAGAGTATTGACCAATGATTTCAGTCAATATACATGACATCAATGAAGGTATTGATAGATTTTTCTCACGGAAGCAAAAAATCCACAATTTGAAGGGTTCTGGTTAGTCCTGTGCTTACCCTGACTTCAGGAACTGAGGGGCATCAGTTCAAAATGCCATAATTTGTAATAAACATATTTTACAGTGCCTCAAAAACATGCATGCTTCTATGAGAAAGTGTTTTGTTTCTCCTGCACGCTTTTATCTGGCTAAATCTGCTCAATACATTAATTAAATAGAAACGTCAAAGCTGATCTTGCAGTGTTCATCGACCGGTAATAGCTGATGCTCAAGTAGTCACTCTTAAATGCATTGTTTCTGTTTCCTGTGTAGCACAATATGCAACCAAAAGGATTTGTAATAATCTTCTTAATATTATCTCTAATAAATTTATGTTAATTCACTTATCTATTTATTGTTTATCTGTTTCAAACAACTCATGTTTAAAATAATGATTTGTGTACAACTTTCCCCCCATGAAATCCAGCTGCAGCCACTGTCCTTTCAGGAGTTACAAAGTCTAAGACAGCATTTCTCCCTTTTTATTGGGCAGCTCCCTGTTGCTGTCTCCATAAGCTTTTGATCCTGCACTACATTTCAGAGGTAAAGTTAATCTCCTGTCAACAGCTCATTCATATCAGCCCAGAGCATCCATGCAACCAGCCGCCAGCCCTCGTTCCCTCAGCTTCGTGAAGGAACTGCCCCATTCAGTCATGGTTTTCTTTGGTGTCCCTCCACTGTCAATAGGAAGAGACAGATGCCTCAAGGCAGTTCTTCCAGGAACTGGCCATGGGCCTGCAGAGCAGGTTCAGTGCTGCGTGTTCCAAGTAACTGCAGGTTAACCACAAAGCTGGTATTACACAAAGGAACGTGCCTCACAAGTGCCACATCTGTGAAGGCACTGCACCTGTGATGTAGCGTGTTATCTTGACTGCACGCGGGGCAGCTGGAGTGCCCAGGACTTCCTAAAGACCTGTTATCAGAAGGGATGAAAGTCCCACCAGACAGGTGGAGGAACCTGGAGGGGCCTCTCTGTTTTCCATTGACTATTGAGAGAACTTCAATTGCTAGTTTAGACCAAGTACCTAGTTGCAAGTGAGATGAATTCTCCCTGATGTCATGAGTACATGAACTCGTTATAAGGGTGAGAGCTTTTGGAGAGTGAGCTCTTCTGCAGCAATTGCCTGCATCCATGCTCTCATCCCCCATAAATGTGAAGTACCTTCCTCCTCAGAGATAGTCAGCCTTGCATTTACCACAGCAAGAACTCGCACACATGCAATTACTTCCAGTGCACTGTAAAATTATCCCCTAGCTGTCTCGTGGTATTTTACTCAGGCGCTCATACCTTAATCTCGGTGTCTCCTGGCTTCCAGTTTTGCTAATACGCTGCTTCTTTCACCTGCCACAGTTCACTGAGGCTGTGTACAGGGTTAGATCCACCTGCACGAACCGCCTGAGGCTTCGGTCTTATCAAGTATAGAAAAACCTGATCCCTGTCTGTGCAATCCTCCACTCTAATTCCTGCTGGCAGTCACCTGGTCTCTTAACTTCCAGTTACAGGTTTGAGCTAAAGCCCGCTGAGGCTGCGGGAGCCCTTCCATTGATTTCCACGAGCTCTGGATCACTATTCCCTCTCAGCCACATATGTAGACAAATATCTGAACACCTTCACCCAAGTAGTTCAGATAATCAGAGTATTTGTTTATTGCCTTAAAAGGGAAGACATTTAGAGAGATTATTTATTCTACTTCATGATTAAAAACAACTCATCCCCTTCTATGTGATTGGAAAGGGCTCCGAAGACATCTGTTTACCAATTTCCTACTGGTAACATCACCTCCACAGCAATAACTAAATCACCTTCACATTCCTCTCGGTGAAGCCATTAAGCCTAGAACATGCTGGTTTTGGCAATATAGAAATCAAGTGGTAGCACAGCAGAGAAGATTTGTGTTAAAGAACAAAAATCCACAGGCTGCTTCAAATATCAACAAGAAACCCTGAAATTTTCTATCAATTTCTTTTCATGGCCTTGTGACATTTTCAACTAAAAACTATATTGCTTAACATCAAGGCACTTTGAGAGAGCTTCAGTTGGAAAAGGTAATTTTTGAGTGAGACTCAGCAGAAAAAGGTAATTTTTCAGAGAGGTTCACTGGAAAAAGGTAATTTCAGAACCAATTGCTGCATTCTTTTGCTGTATTTTGTCTCTTTTCTAAGTAGCCCTAATGTCATTCATGGGCACACTATGTCAATACATCAGTACCAGCTAAGTCATTTGTGCAAAGTAAGTTTACAGAAACTGTAGCTTTAGGCTATGTTATTCCAGGACTGTGAAGATCAAACAATGCAATTTCACTTGGAAGTTTCATCAATTTTGCATCAATGTTGATGCCAGAGCAGGAGACCTGCTCACAGAATCATAATTTCATCCTGCTAAAACTTTTGTTTTTGATAGAGAATCTAATTTCATATGATGATGGGTTATGCAGTAATACATGTATCCATACCAGCCTACCAGAGCCATATTGCTTTGCTGTAAATTGAGGCGAAGGTAGAGAGGAATTTTTAATAGCTGATCTAAACCACATCGATTTATACTGTTTTGGGATATGAAGGGCAAAAACCCCCAGTTTTCGAATGCAGGTGTTATTATATGTTATTTGTACAAGTGGAAGAACAAGAACAACAGAAAGCCCAGAGCTTTCATCTGCTTATTTTTCTGAAAGCTTGGAAAGGGAGTAATGTATTTCAGCTTTAATAGCTTGAAACAAAAATCTCTGCAAATTATTAGGCCCCTCATACACATATCCTTTGATTGTAGCTCTATAGAGAAAGGAAATAACTCTTGCAATGGTGAGATGCGAAAGTTGAGGTGTGCGAGAAGAAACGTTACAAAGCCTCACATTTTTAAGTAAAACAGCAAGAATGATGGTCAAACAGTTAATTCCACCCTTTCAGTTATGCCTGCCTATATGTGGAATATCGGATTTTCATTCATTTCTTCTTTGCTATCTAAACAAAAAGCCTATTCAGAAGAGTGTATTCAGTGTTTGGCGTGAGCACTGGGTGCTGCGCTGAGATCCCGCACACAACACCCACCTTTGGCACCCTTGCAGTGAGATTTGCCGCAGCAGGAATGTGCTAACCCGAAGGCCAGGAACTGTCTTTGGTCTTAAACTGCTCAACTTTCCAAAGGTCTATATTGGCTTCCTGCAGAAATGGGCGCAGGTACATCCCTCAGCTCAGCAGCCACACGCAAGGCAGTAAACCACTCACTCGTCAGTGAGCAGCTTTTCAGAACTGGGATGAGAAGGATAAACCCACTTCAAAGTCTCACACATAATTTAGAAATTATTGGTTCTATATCTACCCGCTATTTAGGTTCATATACAGCTGCCACAGTGGTTTCCTGGAAGCACACATACATGGGCTGCCTTACATTCAGAGCTGTCAGGATACAGTACGGTAGAGTTCAGAACCCATTTTTGGAAGCTCAGCCTAGCTAAAGGCCCTATTCATGAAAAAGTTATGTAGCATTTATAGATTTCTTTCTTTTTTTTTTTTGAAAACTACTCAGAAACATGTGGATGAACTTTTCAAAGTAAAGTATACGCTTTTCCAATCCATTACACTTCTTTTTTCTCAAGTGACAGCAGCTACCTTTCTGCCACACTCCCAAGTATACGTAGGGCAAAAAGGGGGCAGGAGTCATCTCAAAATCTATTCCCTCCTTCAAACACACGAGCAGTTGTACAATTATTAAAAACAACCCCTCTGAAAAGAGCAGTCCATAGCGTAGCTGGCACAGGCCTGCTGCAGATCATTCTCTGGGCATTCACAGTACCCGAGCATGGTGCAACTCTTCCCCTCCACTGCTCTGTAAGAGAAACATATGCCCAACGTGACCAGCATCATCCTGTCACCAAACACACAGAGCAAAGTTCAAAACTCCTGCCTAAAAGACAAGAGCCTGAAACTCTGGCCGGTACCCAGGCAGTTTGTAAGCATACATACATATAGTCTGTACCTTAACTGTTTTGGGCAGCATTTTCTGTTGCAGTGCTTGTTGCTTTCTGCGGCAGAGAGCTGTAATGCTGGGGTTCTTAGCACATGGAGTCTCTTCCTTCTACCCTCACTTCTACTGTCCTCACGTCAGGACTTTGAGGGAAGGATTGGGATTGCTCATTTCTTCCAGGACAGTTTATATGTCGAAATAGGCTGCAGTCTTCTTTTCCCAGCTGTGGGTTGATTCAGATTACATACCTTTCTAAATAATTTTTTAATTTGAAGAATGAACATGCCTACCAGATCAGAAAAAAATGGAACTAATCACCCCAAGGTAGAATTTGAAAATGCGCATTCAGAGTTTCAAGTGAGGTGGTAATTTCACTTCCAAAAAATTGGCTTTAAGATGTGGGCTATAGGACAGAATATTTCAACTTAAGAGGCAGGAATGTCCTGTGACTTGTTGCTGTTAACACTGATGAGCACAGCGGGTGGCTGGCCTGCCCAAGGTGCACTCACAATAAATCCCATTAATAACACGTGTTTATTAACAGAGCCTAATGCAGAGTAGGGAGAGGTGCCACCAAACATGGAGCGTCCCCATGGCTCCTGCTGCTCTCCGGCTCCACTCCCCTTGGAAAGGACAGCTCTTGCAGAGAACTTTCACTGTGAAGTGAAATTTCCAGTGAGTGAAAGGGAGGCAAGGGTTTGCCGGAGCTAAGGAGGATGAGCCCTCTGTGCTGCGGGAGCAGCGCTTGCTTGCTCTTTGGGTGGAAGAGCTGCACGACCTCCTGCTGCTGCTCTTGCCTGCACGGGCCAGGGTGTGCTGTGTATTTGAGTGGGTGCCAGTCTATTGGCAGCCTGCACTGCACGGCATCGGAGAGAATGATAACTGGGAGGAAATCGATTAGCGAGGGAGGGCAAAAGTCTGCAGCACAGACTTAAGGCATTTCATTTTTGCTTTCTGCTTTCTTTTATCTCCTCTTTCTCATGTGTCTGGCTGGGCTCCCTTTATTCTGCCGCCGTGGTGTTGAATGCTGATGACAATGTGGCATTCATTTTAGGGGCAGTACATGCAGGCTGTGAGTGTCTGACCTTTAGGAGGGAAAATGGGTGGACACTGTGGTTTTATGGCTGAAAGATAATGATGCTTTACCTCTTGACACTTATTTGGGTATGGGATGTTGACATACATTTAGTCCTAATGTGTATATTTGAGCAGCCCAAAGCAGGTGTCCGAGGGAGCAGTAAGATGCGTAATTGATAGTTCCTTTGTGTTTTAATATTGCCCTGTTTTTATGAGTTTTTCCTCAAATTCTGATGCTAGTTCTAGGCTGTTGATAATTCGATACTACTCAATCTCAGATGTGATGCTATAAATATAATCCAAAGATGAGATGATCCTGGGACCCCATCCCATCCCCTGGGATGTCTTCAGGTATTAGTGAAAAGCACCTATCGAGAATGTGTGCTGAAAGTTTCTCCAAACTCACCAGCGCTGGAGGTCTTTGTCTCTTGGGTCACAGTAGGAGTCCCAGGCTTGGTTGCGCCTCAGAACGTGCCATGTTGAATCACACAACAGGTTTCAGGCCATCTCAGCACGAAGCCAGCCTCTAGGGATGTCACCTATGAATATATTCCTAATCAACATAAACAAGTGTGCAAAAATGCAGAGCAAGACTTCCAACACTGGCAGTACTGGGCCTGCCTAGATCAGTATCTAGTCTTTGACAGCCATTAAGAGAGAGCACTTACAGGAAGCCAGCACAACAACATCAACGTGCTCAAAAAGGTTGATTTTGAAGCAGTGGTAAGTGTGCAGATTTGTAGCATCCAAACATGCCACACTTTCGAAATCTTAAATATAAAAAGGATGCAGTTTATGTCAAATCCAGAGGAAAATAACCTTTCATGGAATTTGAAAATTTTATATTATGTGTAAGTACCTTTACTATAAATAATAGACATGCAAATGTATGTATATGTGTATATATACATGTGTATACACACGTATACACAGATTTACATGTTTATGTGTGTGTGTGTATATATGTACACAATCTCAATAAATCACATCAATAACAGGTGTTTATTAACAGAGTCTAATGCAGAGCAGGGAAAGATGCCTATAATATGTATATATAATACGTATATATATAAGGTGTCTATAATTTTTATACATATATATATGTAAAGAAGGAGGGGTGAAGAGAGAGAGAGAGAAAGTGAGAGAAAGAGGTTATATTGGAAATGCAAAACAGACCAGCAGCCCAGGGGGTGAGAGAGTGCTCCCATTACTTATCTGGAATATGCTGATGGCCTCAGCCCAAGTCCTGACAGACATGTCTGCCACGTCACTTCAGTGCAAGGCTTGTCACAAATTGAGGGCACATTTGCTCGTAGACAGCAAATAAAGCCAAAGACTGAATGCTAAGGAAGTATTCCTACACCGGCTATTAATTTAGGGTCTCTGGTATGTCCCAGGTCCATTGGTGACAAGGACTATCGAACTAGCATCTGTCAAATCAACACTAATTGCACTGAGACAAATGGAAAAATATAATTTGCAGGTTTTGTCACGTGGCAAAGTACAGTACAATGACCCGGCTGAGAAATACTCGCCTTTGGTTTCTGCTTCCCATGGAAGGCACGTTCTATTAACATTTATGTTTATAATTATCCTGCAATTTTATTTAGGTTCAGTTGAACAGAGGCAAAACATGGCACTTTTCTCACAGATCCGAGCAGCTGATGGGCAAAGGTTAATTTGTCAGTACATGGACACATTAGCTTGTTCACATCTGTTATTAATTGCAAACAGATATATTAGTCTAATTAAACATTGCAAAGGAGTGACCTAAATTGTTCAATGGTCTGTAGCTACATATATTCTGCTATTAACACACTTCATGTTTCATGTTTAGCTTTTGCATACTGATGAGAAGTAGCATTCTTAATTGTAAAGCTAGTATGCATCTTGCAGTCACCACTTACTGCTGGTACAGTTAATGTGCTCCAAATGTAAAAATAAAACACATGTGACACAGCCATGTGAATTTTCTGTCAAATAGCAGCCATTCCTCCTCTGTCGTCTCCATTGCTCGCCTTCCTAAATGATTATTTTCCTTGGCAGCTGTCTAAGTGGCTCGTTGCAGTCTAATTTCAAAACTCATTATTAGGACAAACAGTTGCAGCGCATCAATAGCCCATCAGGATTAATTAAACTGGGAATCAGCAGCTGACTGTTAATCAGATCATTTGCAGTTGATCAGTGTAGGGACTATCATCAAGATATTACTGTAGTCATTTTTTATTATGTGTCCACAGCTTGTAACAAACCCAGTAATGACTCGATACAAAATATTTGCCTTGCAAACAGCAGCTTCTTAGCAAGTGTTGGGCAGTGCAATCACTGCTTCAAACAAGATAAGCTCCAAACTGTACATTCATGACCTGATTCACTTTGTCCTACTGGCTTTAGATGCTCCATTGCACGGAAATAAGCAACCTTTCCTTTGGAGGAGATGTATTTGGTTTCAGAGCGCAAGACGCCCGATGCGTAACAGCCTCTACTTTTGGTCTTACTTTGCTAAAGACTGGTTTCCTGAAAATACACAGAAGGAATTTTTTTATTCTAACACTCCTGTTTCTATTGCAATTCTCTAGAAGAAAATATATTTAAAACGCTAAAGAACTGAATCTGCACATATCATTTGTGACCCATATAATCTGTTACAATGACATGCAAGACCTAGGAAATCTGAAAATCACTAGTGAAAAAAACTATATAGAGAAAGATGATTTGATTAGTTAATTTAATAACACACAATCTTTCTTCATAAAGAAAATTAGCAAATATGCTTCCTAAGGACATATTTTGCGCAAGTACTTCTCAGACAAGTACCTAATTTTAATGTAATGTAGCAATAATTTTAAAAAGTTCATTTTTATATAAGAAGACTACAATCTGAAATGATTTGAAAACTACCTTTAGCTCATAGAGTGGCTTTTCACAAAGGGAGCTGGTGCTTCTGGGAATAGCTCCTTATTTACTCCTTGGAGCAAAACCAAACACGAGTGGGAAGTCAGCGAAGGGCAGACACACATGGAAGTTTATTCCTGATGGAAATGTCAAAGGAGAAGGTGTCAAAGGAGGAAGGTTTCTGTCTCAGTTTCTTCTGTTGCGTGGACAGACAGATAGGGGACCGCAGCAGCTAATGAAAGATCATCTGAAGGAGTACAGAAAGAAAGAACATAATTCAAAGAAAGTCCGTATCACAGAGAGTATAAAACATAAGGATGGAAATTTTCAACTTCATCGTCACGTAACCAGAGTCAGAGTGGAGGTGATATATTTGCTCCTCTTCGCACTCCTGGGAGGCAAGAAACAACAATATATTTATCTACTATACATATGGTTATTAATAATAACGAGTAACAAGATGATAGAGTATGGGATTTGTGGGAGTCCATAGAAGAAGAAATCCAGTCAGGGTGAATTTCTGGAGGAAAATCAGTACCCCAGATATGGCAGGAGGAGGCATTGCTTTTGATACATGTCTGCATAAAAACCAACAAGGAGGTATGAAAGGCTGCATGTCTATGTGCACTATACTCACAAACAATTTTTAAATAAGCAGCATATCAATCAGCAAGCTCTCTTGTTCTTATCTCTGCAGCCCTTACGGAGTTGATGAGATAGGCAAACTCCCTGCATATTACTTTCAGCGATCAGTGGCTACTTTGAGGTGATGCACCCATGCTTTATAAATCCCTGAGGACTCCAAAGAGCGGCTTGAACTTTGCTTTGGGCCGTCCTTACACCAAAGTCGGCTGCACCAGAAGAAGGTGAAATGGCACAAAACCAACCTCTGCCGCTAACAAGTTTGCCACCGAACACACAGCCTGATGGGACCCTCAGGCCTCCTCCTGCCCCCGGGCCGATGGCTCACCAGGTTGCAGGGCTCCAGCAGTTCTTCTCAGCCCATGCCCCATGCGGGGTGGCCACCGATGTCCCCTCACTGGGTTTCATCCTTTGTAGTAGCCAAGACGAAAGAACAACTAAAAATCGATGCCTGATGGTCGAGATCCCCCCAGGTCCCAGAGGAGAAGGGCAGCAGGCACTTTCCTCAGAAAATGGTGTGATTTGAGTGTGCTGTAAAGATTCTGGCCTTTTCTAGTGAACTGCATTTCTGCACTTTAATCAGTGTTCTTCCTGATGCAGAACAAAGCCAGGGGAGAAGTCTACCCAGGACCCAAACGTTACTCGGGGCAGCGATGCTAATTTTAATATGTGCCTAGTGGCTTCATTATCTGAGATTACAAAGATGGTTAAGTAGAATGACATACTTTATGTTGTTTAGCCAACAGAAAATACCCCTTGGTGTGAGGAGTGTAAGGAATGTGTCATTCCTCAGTATGTTAAGGCAGAAATAAGAAGCTGGTATTAGAAGAGCAAAAATCCCAGCCCTGCTGTTTCTTGCCACCCTATCAACCTCGCCGCCCTAGGCAGGAGCTGTGTTTGCCGGCACTGGAGGGCTACCCCCAGACAAAGCGCACGCAAGCAGCTTATAACACACATGCCCCGGGCACTGTGGTTTAGGTGACAATGAGGTCAACTCTTACATTACGGATTTAAATAAGGCTCCATTTCTGACTTCTCCAGCCGTACTAGAATTAGAAGTGTTTGTTATTAGCAGACATATCGGGAAATGCACGTCTTCCTTTAAAGTATATGACATGCCGCTTCTCCTTGAAGATAATCGCTGGAGGAGCTGTGGAGGCCATGGTGACTAATGCTATGCCCATATGTTCTGGGTGCAGCCAGTAGCACAATAATTTTTGTGGGCAATCTTTGATCAGCTTCTGACACTGATGAGATGGAAATTAAATTTTACATGCTCTAATGGCACTCACTGGAGAGCGCATAGTGGAATTACAAATAGAGATCCAGCGCAAGGAAAAGTACAGAATCTGCCTTTCTGCACCTGCTAAAGCTTGCTGGCTGGTGAAATGCTTGTAAGGTGGAAAGGACCAACTCCTGCCCCTATTCCAGTCAAGTACTCCAAATGTATTCGGGACATTGACATATGAGAGAAATACACAACAAAAAGAGATCTGGCCATATGGTTTACCTTTAATGGTTGGCCATGTAAGTAATGTCCATCTGGAGATGGAAAGCCATCAAGTCTGCGCATGATGGTTTATGTTGTTTTAGAAACAGCCATGTATTTTGGATTACTTCTGGATCTGCGGGTATGCTTCAGGAATCTGGGTATCTCATACTGCTGCTGTGAAACACAAACACCTGTGTAGAGCAACACTTTTTCATGGAAAACTGTGCGGCACTGTCTTTCTCTGAGATAGAGAAAGGTGTCTCAGGCTGCAAAGAGAAGACCAGCATTGCCAAGAAAGAAGAGCATGGGTAGAGGACAGCACAAATGCAAATGGCCTTACAGCTGAAAGGGAGCAAAAGCAAATCAAACAGCAAACATTCAGAGATCAATCGCGAGAGAAGCTGGACAGCTAGTAAATCTGCTCACCCCTGTAGGGTTACTGCTTCTGAATCAGTCGGAGGACTTGGCTCTGAATTAGCAGGCAAGGTTTAACACTGGCACTGTCTGCGAGGGGATGCCCTGCGCTGAGCAGCACCGGGGGCTCGTGGAGAAAGGCTCT